>NC_134687.1:25161249-25461249 GCF_050947455.1 Rhinoderma darwinii | reverse complement strand
TCGCTGCCACAGTGCCCTCTGTAGATAATTCCACAGTGCCCTCGGTAGATAATGCCACAGTGCCCTCTGTAGATAATGCCACACACCCCTAGATAAATTCACAGTGCCCTCTGTAGATACTTCCACAGTGTCCTCTGTAGATGCAGCCACAGTGTCCTCTGTAGATGCTGTCACAGTGCCCTCTGTAGATGCTGTCACAGTGCCCTCTGTAGATAATGCCACACACCCCTAGATAATGCCACAGTGCCCTCTGTAGATAATGCCACAGTGCCTTCTGTAGATGCTGTCACAGTGCCCTCTGTAGATAATGCCACAGTGTCCTCTGTAGATAATGCCACACACCTACCCATAGATAATATATAATACCGTGAAACTGAGAAAAAACGTTTCGGTTTTACAGCGTTCACCGAGCGGTAAAAACGACAACTTAACTTTATTATGCGGCTCAATATGATTACGGTGTTACCAAATTTATATAGTTTTTTTATATTTTACTACTTTAAAAAAAAATTATAATTTGTTTAAAAAAATTAAAATAAATTATGTTTGATTCACTACTCTCAGAGCCATAACTTATTTATTTTGCCGTGGATTCAGCGGTGTGAGGGCTTATTTTTAGTGGGATGAGCTTTCGTTTTTATTGATACAATTTTTGGTACATACAACTTCTTGATCACTTTTTATTACATTTTTTTTGAGCAATAAGTTGACCAAAAAAGAGCGATTGTGGCATTTTCAATTTTTTTCTTTTTATTGCGTTCAATTTGCGGGTTATATCATTTTATATTGTACAAGTTTGGACTTTTACGGACGCAGCAATACCAATTATGTTTACTTTTTTATTTTTTTACATTACTTTAGAGGAAAAATTGGAAAAGGGATTTTTTTTTTTTAACTTTACATTTTTTTTCTCACTACTAAAAACTTTATTTAACTGTTTTTTTTACACAACCTGGATCACTGGTACAATACACTGCAATTCTAATGTATTGCAATATATTGTCATTTTTACCGGCTTCTGTTAAGCACTTCCAAAGGCAGAGCCATGACAATCATTGGCACCGCACGATCGCGTGTGGGGCGCCGATGAGCTGGTCAGAGGGGGCCTCCCACTCTTTTTAATGCCACAGTTGCCGCGGTCGTAATTGATCACAGCATTTGAGGGGTTAAATGTCCTGGAGCAGCGCGATCGTTGTTCCTGGCCGTTAGTCCCAGGTGTAATACGCAGCTGACACTCAGCACGTGAGGACGCTCCACACATTCCCCCCCGCACCATGACGTGCTATTATATCATGGTGCGCGAAGGGGTTAAATCACGGCCTAATAGGCAACTACATATGGAAGTTATATGGACCTTTCTTAGGCCCCTGGCTGCCATATATGACTGTCAAACCCCGATATCACGTCGCGGATGTTAGCAATGGGAAGACAAAGAGAGCCCACTCACTTTGTTTTGATTGCTTAGATGACCGCCTCTTCTACGGGGGTTAAACGGCCATTTCAGTGGAAAGCTTTGCTGTCGACCATAAAGGGTTGTCTAGTTTAGAAAAGCCATTTTGCTAAAAAAAAAAAAATTACACATAAATGGGATTGCTGCTATTGCACGATCTGTATGATAAAGTTAACACGTTATTCAAACTGCGCAGTAAACGGCGTAGAACAAAAAACGCAAAAAACAAAGGCAAAATTGCTTTCTTCCCTATTCTTCCTTAAAAAAAACAATAAGAATCAATAATCTATCTACCCCAAAATGATTCCAATAAAAATATAAAAATATTAATTGTCCTGCAGAAAACAAGCCTGGATACAGCTACAGAGACGAAAGAAAAAAGTTATGGCTCTTGGAATGCAGCGACATAAAGACCTTGTTCACACTGTGCAGATTTTGCATACATGGCCTTTCTTTATATATTTCTTTTGTTTAGGTTACGTTCCTGGTTTTGGCTTAAAAAAAATACATGAAATACACAAAACGAGAAATACACAAAACAAAAATGCAATTCATCCCACAAAAAACAAGCCCTCACACGGCTACAGAAAAATAAAACATGTTTTGGCTCTTGTGTGTGACTACAAAAACAAAAAAAATAATTCTACGGTCTTTAATGTCACAATTGGCTTAATGTTATAGGTTCTAATAACTGATATTTGCCATGATGACATTATACGGATGATGTCACAATGTCTTGGTTCTGATGATATCCCCGAAGGATTACATCATAATAGAGGTGATGTCACAATGCTGCACAGAGGTGACATAATGTTCTGATCAGCCACCTGAGCCTCTGAGGGTTAGTGAAGGCGAGCGAGAGAGGATGATGGGTAAGTGCTCTGCTTATATGGAGACTTTTCTATTATTAAGACATTTTATGACCAATTGGAATAATAGAAGGAATTAGAAGGACAGCAGCTTCTATGTTCAGAAATGGAGCAGTGGTGACGTTTTTAGGTGTGAGACTTAATAAGGGGAGTTATCAACTTTCTACGCCAGTTTTCTAACGTTGAAAAGTCGCAAACGGAGTTAAAAGTTGCAATTTGCAGTAAATTTTTTTACTTTTGGCCGTTTACGCTGCTCTGGAGACTTTTTTTTTAAAAAAAAAGTGGGAGGAGCTTAGTAAAAGGGAATGGTACCTCCCGCGCCCCAACAAATGTATTATAATTTATGCCAGAGACTGTCAGAAATCATAGCGGAAATCTTTGTCAGCTCTGAGTCTGGCGTAGATCTTACTCTGTGGTACACGCAGGCCCCGCAACGTCCCCCATGATCGGATATTCAAATACAATAAATGGGAAAAAAAAAATTTACTTAAATCACCGCTGCGCCGGCAGTGCGCCAAAATTATATACACTCATAGAGCCATGGTTCCATGCAACTGTGCTTCTTATTTCCATTGTGATAAATGGCGGCCTTGTGGTTGTCATAACAACGGTTTGCTGGAGTGTCAGTTAATAACACTAGGCCCCATTGGTTTTCCAACTCACTACTGGGGGCATTTAGTATAAAAAGGGCCACATTGCCTGATCTGGGAACTTTTATAATCGTATGATATGATGTTTATGAGCAATTATTAATCTACTAAACCAAGATTGGAAAGATCCTCAGCAGTAAGACATTATGGGGCCTCATTTATCAAAACTGTCTAACAGGAAAACTGACCTTGTTGCCCATAGCAACCAATCAGAGTTCAGCTTTTATTTTTAACACAGCTCTGGGAAAATGAAAGCTGCGCTGTGATTGGTTGCTATGGGCAACAAGACCAGTTTTTCTTTTAGACAGCTTTTATAATTCTCCCCATTTGTCTCCCTCCTCCCCTACCTGTAATCTAGTAATAGTTTATAATAAATAATGTCGGAACTGGGGGTTTCTTCTATGATGTCCTGGAGGTGGCGCCGATGATGTCATCAGCACGTGCCCCCGGTCTCCTGTAGACTGGCATAGGGCGCTCCTGGGCTGTGCTTATTTCTTTTGCGCCTGTCTCTAGACAAGAAACATATACTTGAGGTCTGTCCAGCCAACAGAGTAAAAATAAAAATAAGTCAATACGTTTTAAGAAATGAAGAATTTTAATAGTTTTACCCCTTCAGGTCACAGCGATTTATTTATTTTATTCCTGCAATCCATGGGCCGTCTTTTTTCCATCAATGTAGCCGTACGAGGCCTTATTTTTTACAGTACAATTTTTCAATGGCGCCATTTGAGGTTTAAAATAAGTTTTATAAATTTTATGTTGTTTTTTTGAGCAGAGGTAGTGGAAATAATCAATACCGCCATTGTTTTTTTCTTTAGTTTTTACAAACGTAATTTGATTCTTCGGGTCAGTGCGATCATGGAGAGAACACATTTATATAATTATTTATTTTAGGTTTTACTATTATGCACAATTAAAAAACTTTCTTTTAAAAAAAATCATGTTTTTGTGTCGCCATATTCTGAGAGCCATAGCTTTTTTCTTTTTCGATTGACGGAGCTGTGGGATGACTTGACGTTTGAGTCTATGGAAAACGGCTCCAAAAACCCTCCTTTGGAACAGTACGCCGTTTTCCCATTGAAATCAATGGGCAGATGTTTGGAGGCGTTATGCTTCCGATTTTTTGGCCGTTTTTCGGGGGTTTACGGCTGAAAATAGGTCGTGTGAACATACCCTTAAAGGGGTATTCCGGAACTAAAAAATTACATTTATTTAAATAAAACAATGAAAAAGATATAACTTTCCAATGTACTTACGTTTCATCAGATGGCTGTAGCGTCGTATATCCTCCTCCGTCGCCGTCCCCTTAGCAATGCAAAATCTGCACTTCCTGTGCAGACCCGTCCATTTGGTCTTCTGCCTTGCTTCCGGTTTCCGGCTTACACACTGTACGGTTACGTCAAAAATGACGTAACCGTACCACGTGCTTCTTTATTGAATTAGAGCATGCGTGGTGAACACACTCCACCGCGCATGCTCTGTGAAATTATGTGGCTGCGTCTTCAGCGGCCGTGTATATTACACTGCGCATGCGCAAGGTTGAAGGTGTGTAGCGGTGTGTATACGAAGTTGCAGGAATAACGGCCGTTTCGGCCGTCTTCCCGACAGGTGCAGGAGCTGTGACAGCTGCTGTCTCGTACAGCAGCTGCCGCAGCTCCTACAGCGGGGACCGATCGCTGTGTCCCCGCTGTCTAACCCCTTAAAAGCCGCGTTCTATAGAGATCGCGGGTTTTTAGGGGTTAAGTTACCATCGCCGGCCTGCTACACGATAGCGGCCGGCGATGGTTACTATGGCAACCGGACACCAAACAAAGGCGTCCGGCTATGCCATCGACGGAAGCCTAGTGGGTCCTGACAAAGTCAGGACCCACTATGCTTGCTGTCAGTGAATAGCTGACAGTTCTAATACACTGCACTACGGATGTAGTGCAGTGTATTAGAATAGCGATCAGGGCCTCCTGCCCTCAAGTCCCCTAGTGGGACAAAGTAATAAAGTAAAAAAAAAAGTTAAAAAAGATGTGTAAAAATAAGAAATTAAAAGTTAAAAAAATCCCCCTTTTTTTCCCTTATCAGTCCTTTTTTATTAATAAAAATATATAAATAAACGATACATAATTGGTATCGCCGCGTCCGTAACGGCCTGAACTACAAAATTATTTCGTTATTTATCCCGCGCGGTGAACGCCGTAAAAGAAAATAATAATAAACCGTACCACAATCACAATTGTTTGGTCACTTCACCTCCCAAAAAATGTATTAAAAATAGATCAAAAAGTTGCATTTACCGAAAAATGGTACTGATGGAAACTACAGTTCGTTACGCAAAAAATAAGTCCTCGCACGGCTTTATTGATGGAAAAATTATAAAGTTCTGGCTCTTAGAATAAGGTAACAAAAAGTGAATGATTTTTTACAAAACGTATTTTATTGTGCAAACGCCATAAGACATAAAAAAACTATAAACATCTGGTGTCACCGTAAGGCCGAGTTTACACGAGCGTGTGCGTTTTGTGCAAGCAAAAAGCGCGGCGTTTTGCGTGCGCAAAAAGCACTTAACAGCTCCGTGTGTCAGCCCTTTATGATGCGCGGCTGCGTGCTTTTCGCGCAGCCGCCATCATTATGACACTCCGTTTGGATGTTTGTAAACAGAAAAGAACGTGGTGCTTTTCTGTTTTCATTCATCCTTTACAGTGCTGTTGCGTGAATCACGCGCGTCCCACGGAATTGCTTCCGTGCGACATGCGTGGTTTTCACACACCCATTGACTTCAATGGGTGCGTGATGCGCGAACAGCGCACAAATATAGGACGTCGTGCGTTTCACGCAGCGGACATACGCTGCGTGAAAATCACGTACCTGTCTGCACGGCCCCATAGAGTAACATAGGTCCCTGCGACGCGCGTTGCAAAAACGTATAATACGCTCGTGTAAATGAGCCCTAATCGTATCGCCCCATAGAATAAAGTGAATATGTCATTTATAGCGCACGGTGAACGCTGTAACAAAAATAGAATTAAAAAACAATAGAATTGCTGTTTATTAGTCACCGCGCCACTTAAAAATAGAATAAAAACTGATCAAAAAGCTGCATGCACCCCAAGAAAACTACAATGTATTCCTCAAGTGGTCTAGTTTCCAAAATGGGATCACCTTTTGGGGGTTTCCACTATTTTGGTACCACAAGACCTATTCAAACCGGACATGGTGCCTAATAAAAAGGCGGCCTCAAAATCCACTAGGTGCTCCTTTGCTTCTGAGGCCGGTGCTTCAGTCCATTACCGCCCGAGGGCCACATGTGGGATATTTCTACTGCAGAATCTGGACAATAAGTATTGAGTTGCGTTTCTCTGGTAAAACATTTTGTGCATAAACTTTCTAAATGCTGTTGTGAATACTTTGAGGGGTCTAGTTTCTAAAATGTCGTGTTTCATAGGGGTGTCTAATATATAGGCCCCTCAAAGCCACTTCAGAACTGAACTGGAAGCCCAAAAAAAATAATTAGGCAATACTTCGCTTCTATACGAACTAGTTAGCGATTCACAGTGTGATGAAGTAAGGGGAAGCAGCGCTTATACGAGCGGTGCACCCCCTTCAAACAGCCGATGACTTTTCAGTTCACAGGTAGCAGAGTTACATGATGGGGAATTTGTTTTCCTGTTGTGTAACTCTGCTACCTGTCAATGGAAAAATCAGCTGCCAGAGTGAAAAATGTTTCCACACAGAGGAGTACCGCAAAGAAACACCTGGGAATCAGACATGATGGACTAACATTTTTCCCTGTGGTGGATGACTTTTCAGTTGACAGGTAGCAGAGTTACATGAAGGGGAATTATTTTTCATCGATGGCTAGTTAGGAGCGCTGCTTCCCTTTAGTTTTTTCTTGCTCACTGTGAATCTCCGACACAGGATGCAGCGGCGATCCACAGGTATTGCTCCTTTTATCCCAATTCACATGTTAGAATTCAATTTTTTTTATTTTATATATATATATAAAATACAGTATTTAAAACTAAGACTGTATAAACAGTTAATATACATTTAGAAAACTTATAATTATAAAGACCAAACTTTACGTATCATCATATAGGGTCAGTGTTGTTTAAAAACGCAGATATCCAGTGATTTCAGCTTGTGCTATCAGTAATAGAATGAGAGCACCAAAATGAAGACTGGGATTGCAGAAGTTAGTAGAGCTGGGTGTAGTAGGCGGAGCAAGTGCACTGCTGCATGCACATTGCATGCTGGGACTAGAGCAGTGCATGCAGGGAGGAGAAACACAGGAAGAGAAGAGGAATGAACTTACTGAGCAAAACAAACCTCTCCAGGTAAACAATAGGGAGTAATGTTACTAAAACCATTTATTATCAAGAAAAAGCTAGACAGAGTGCACTAATATCTTAATAGAGGAACATTGCATTGATTTAAGAAATAAAAAAAAGTATTGGAAAACCCCTTTAAATCGCTTTTTATTTTATTTTTTTGTGAGAGAGGATGAATTTAAAACAGCAATTCTGGAATTGTTTATTGTTTCTTTTTTTAACGGCCTTCACTATGCGGGTTAAATAACATGATCATTTTATAATTCAGATCATTATGAACGCGGCGATACCAATTATCTATACCTTTTTTTTATTCTTTAGACTCTTTGACATAATAAACCATTTTTATTGGGGATAAAGAGTTTCTTTTGTATTTATTTATTTTTTTCTCTTTTTTCTTATATTTTTAAACATTTTGTTGAACTATTTTCTTCCCTTTTTTTAGTCCTACTAGGGGACTAGACTATGTGATCTGTTGGTCGCTCACATAATACCCTGAAATACTCCTGTATTGCAGCGTATTATACCTGTAAGCATTACGCTAACAGGCATCCTATCAGGCCCTCCCACTAGGTGTAGTAAGATGGTGGACCTGGAGGCCATGGTTAGGCCACCGTTTGCCATATAACCCATCGGCATCCCGTAATTGCGTTCCCTTTCCCTGTCTAACCACGTAGATGCCGGGGTCAGCGTTGACTGCAACTAACGGTTAAATGGAAGAAATTGGAGTTATCCCCGATCCTGGCCATTAGAGCGAGGTGTCAGCTGGTTAGGCCACATCCACACGACCGTATTTTTGTCCACTCGTAAATACTGGCGTAAATACGGGTCCTTGATCACACGTATTCGACCCGTATTGCACCAGTATTTACGGACCCGTGCCCATAAATACGGGTCCGGTGTCACCCGTATTCCACCCGTATTTACAGGCACGTTTTCGCTGCAAAATTACACTGCAGTAATCGGCAGCCCTTCTCTCTATCAGTGCAGGATAGAGAGAAGGGACACCCCTTTAGGTAATAAAAGTAAAATTAAAATTCATACTTACCCGGCCGTTGTCTTGGTGACGCGTCCCTCTCTTGACATCCAGTCCGACCTCCCTGGATGACGCGCAGTCCATGTGACTGCTGCAGCCAGTGATTGGCCTGTGATTGGCTGCAGCAGTCACATGGGCTGTAACATCCCAGGAGGCCGGACTGGAGGAAGAAGAAGGGAGTTCTGGGTAAGTATGAACGTCTTTCTTTTTTTTACAGCTTTATCTATATTATGATCGGTAGCCACTTGTCCCTGGTGCTGAAAGAGTTACTGCCGATCGTTTAACTCTTTCAGCACCCTGGATAGTGACTATACACTGACGTCGCCTAGCAACGTAGTCAACCCTAATTACAGGAGCCCCATAGACGTCTATGGGCCTGCCCACGCCGTAATTACGACCTGAATAGAAGTCTATGGGCCCGTAATTACGGGCCGTAATTACGGCCCGTGATTACGGGCATTTTTACGTTCGTGTGCATGGGGCCTTACATACAGAGCCCGCACCATCACACCATCACTGCTAACCTTTTTAGTGCCAGCATTGTATGAATATATATATATATATATATATATATATATATATATATATAGCAGATGTCTACATGGGGTTAATGAACATTTGATGTTAGTGGAGTTCCCTTTTAATTAATATTTTTGTAACACGTATGATAAACAATTTTAATGTAATTTTATTTCTTTCTTAAACAGAGTTGTATAAAATTGCGTTAATAAGTGCCCCATGGGCTATATTAGTGGCTGTAGGAGGGATCGGAGGCGTTGTATATATTTGGTAAGTTTTAACTTTCTTCTATTCTTGTTTCCATGACGACTATTATATAAGTATTATTACATTATAAATTATAATTCACCTGTCTTAGGCTATGTTCACACGGCTTAGCAAAATACGTCTGAAAATACGGAGCTGTTTTCAGGCGAAAACAGCGCCTGATTTTCAGACGTTTTTTGAGCAACTAACGTTTTTCGCTGCGCTTTTTACGGCCGTTTTTGGAGCTAATTTCAATAGAGTCTATGAAAAACGGCTCCAAAAACGTCCCAAGAAGTGCCCTTCCCTTCTTTTGATGAGCCATAATTTCGCCCGCCGTATTTTGACAGCGACGCGTAAAATTAAGGCTCGTGGGAACAGAACACTGTAAAACCCATTGAAAGCAATGGGCAGATGTTTGTAGGCGTATTAGGGGTGTTTTTTTAGTCTTAATTCGAGGTGTAAAACGCCCGACTTACGTCTGAAAATAGGCCGTGTGATCGTACCCTTATTTGGGAGGGTTACAGCAGTTTTCATCATACACTTAAAGTAGAAATCTTATGTCAGAGAGACATTTTAGAAGGTAATTTCTTAGGTGGTCCATGGATTTAGAGCCCCTCAGATTTTCAGTAGGAAGGTGTGTTGTCACTCTACAGAAGTGTTTCCCAATCAGGGGATCCTTGGGCTCTGATGAAGGGTTCCCCAGAACAAAGAACTCCGAACTGCAAGACCTGTAACTTTCACAGTAGGGAAGAGAAATGGATTTCATCCTACTCGGCAAAACGGTCACCATATCTCACCATATTTCAACCAAATTAGAGGGGTTTGTCTATTTCACACATTTATGGCATATTCACAGGATATTCCATAAATGTGTGATAGGTGCGGGTCACAGCCCTGAGGCCCACTCCTGTATCGAGAATTGGCATCAATTGTCCACCATATCCAGGCGCAGAATGAATGGACAGGTCGCCATGCATATTCAGTTGTATGAGAGTTACAGAAACAGTCGAGCAAGCGAGCTCCAGGTAGCTCCACATACGGTAGGTGCGGATCCCAGAGGTGAGTTTTGCACCTATCACATATTTATGACATATCCTGTGGATATACCATAAATGTGTGAATGGAGAATACCCCTTTAAAGTACTGGGCAAGAATTATAGAATACGTTACCCGCCCAGACTTGAAGCTGCTGTTAGGCAATAATTAGGGTACGGGTTCTCCGGCAGTGTAAACATTTTAAGGGATCATCCACGGTAATAAGGTTGTGAATCACCTCTCTACAGAGCGCTCCCCCGGGAGACTCCAATGACAGGAAATCTCGGACATAATGTTGTAATTAAGCTGCCATTGAAAACACTGACTGGCGCTGAAGGGGTTTGGGCACGTTTTAGCGATTTTTCAAAAGTATAAAAATTTGACCTCACAGGTGCGGACCATTGTGATCTTCTGACTTGTCTATATAGTATTTTACAGATGACTGATTTTTGCTCAGTTTCCCCTTTAATGATGATATTAAACAGGTTACATGAATGAATTTTCATCTAAGATGTTTGTAGCTCAAGAACCTCTCATCATTTTAGGAGGAGACTAAAGAAAAAACATCAGGAAGATCATGACCTGGAGGAAGTGGTGGTGCAGCGGCCAGGTAACGCTAGTAATGTAACAATATACATAGTACGTACTAAAACACAATATAGACACTCCAGCTCTTCATCCTTTGGAGGATCAGGCTTGGTAAATCATTTTTAGGCCTTATTCACACTAACGTATATTACGTCCATGAGTCGAGCGTGAAAATCACCGCGTCGCCCAGACCTATGTTAGGCTATGGGGACGTTCAGACTGTCAGTGATTTTCACTCAGTGTGTGTCCGCTGCGTAAATCTGACGACATGTCCTATACTTGCCTGTGCTTCGCGCAGCACCCACCCATTGAAGTCAATGGGTGCATGCAAATCGCGCACGGCACATGGAAGCACTTCCGGGTGACGCGCGTCATTCGCGCTACAGTTGTTAAATAAGTGAAGGGAAACATAAAAGCCCCTCCTTCTTTACTTTAACATAAAAACAGAGTGTCATAATAATGCCGGCTGCACGAAAATCATGCAGCCACGCACCATATGCTGATGCCACACTGAACTTTTGCGCGTTCAAAACGGACACGTTTGTGTGAATAAGGTTTAAATCCGATACATCGATGAAAAAAAAAATGTCTTGAAGACCTGAGCTACAGGTGCCCATAGACAAGTGCCATCTGTGGTCCTGCCAAATAGTCCTCAGTTCTAACTCATTTATTAACATTCACATTCAGCTTTACCAACCAGCAGAGAATATACAATATATACATTAGTAAAGATCCATTACTAATAATCAATTCTATTTTAAAGAGTCGAGAGAGCAGACGGTGATAGCGGAAGGAGAGGTGGGTGACATAAAAGAAGAAAGAGATAACATCATGGAGAGAGAGTTGGATGACAGAAGAGTGGGGAGGAATAACATCATGGAGAGAGAGTTGGATGACAGAAGAGTGGAGAGGAATAACATCATGGAGAGAGAGTTGGATGACAGAAGAGTGGAGAGGAATAACATCATGGAGATAGGAGAAATTACAGAAACACACAGACGGATACCACGTGAAGTAGAACACCAGGCAATGGAGGCAAGAGGAGCAATGTGGGCAGATTATGAGGAACATCAGGTCATGGTAACAGAGGAAACTGTGATCACTGTGGAGGAGGTGGTCACTGAAACCGAAAGAGGCTGGTCATTTTTTCGTACAGTGATTGCCATAAGAAACACTTATATGGAGCAAAAAGGTCCAAAGTGATGATGTGGTGGATCCAAGAGGAGAGGAGAGTAACAACAACAAAGAAAGAACAAGAGAAATAAGAAAAGATAACAACTAAAGGAGGAAAAAAACAGAACAACAACAAGACCCAAACTCAACTGTAGGATTAACTTATTTAATCTTATTTTAGTTCTTATTCTCATTACTTTTATTATTTTTCTTTTGGATGAACCCTAATGGGGTTAGGACTAACAGTGTCATTTAACATGCTTGATCATTTGTAGCTTGACTTACCCCTGCTATGTAACGCTCTGAAGTTACGTGGTGATGAAACGCGTGGTTGGCTGGTGCTGGCACTCCTTGTGCTGCTTGTTATTGGGACATACTGTACCTGGCCTTGTACTGGTGCCAAACAAGACTCCATAACGGGGGACCTATTCCACTTGCTGCAGTTGAGACCAATCCTGGACGATATTTCAAGGGATGGTCAGTGATCAACTTTGCCAAGCTCTATCTGGGCCCACCATTTTCACCCACCTTAGCTGAGGTGCCTCATTGGCGGATGAGTATATGGCGTCTTTCCACTATTAATAGATGTTAACAGAATTGCTTGACTCCTGAATTTTTTGGCCAACACTACCACATATTTTCCTTACCTTTTTTGTATACTGGTTTACTTCATTGTGTGTCTATTGGTGCATCATTTTCCTCTTTTGGCTATATTGTTCTCACCCGGCCGGATAAGTGATATCTTTACTGTAATGCAGAATCACTATTGATGCCGACTTTTATATATATATTTGTATGAATAAAATTTGATATATTAATAACCCAAGAGTCGAGTGTCCGTTTCTTCCCAGGTGTTTTTGTCCGCTTTTTCTCAACTGAAGGATATTCAGGACTTCATTGTCTCCAATCACACCAAATGCTATAAAAATAAATGCATAATAGAAGTGGAGACCGTGGATTGTGTTGTGTCCCTGATGTAGAAATAAAAAAATGTTTCTGCTATCTTCTATTTTTTAAGCATTGATTTATATCAGTGGTCTCTGACCTGTGGTCCTCCAGCTGTTCTAAAACTACAACTCCCAGCATGACCTAAATGATGCAGGCATAAGGGCATGTTAGGCTATGTTCATACGGAGTATTTTGCAGGAGGAATATCTGCCTCAAAATTCAGTTTGGAAGTTTGAGGCAGATTTTCCTCTCCCTGCATGCCGATTTTCGCGGCGTTTTTCGCGGCGTTTTTCGCGGCGTTTTTCACCCGCGGCCATTGAGCGCCGCAGAACTCCGGAGTCCATCACTTTACATCACTCCATCTGACGCTTGGCATTGTGCTTGGTGATATAAAGCTTTCTTGCAGTTGATTGGCTATGGAATCCCATTCCATGGAGCTCCCAGTGAAGTTTTTGTGCTGATGTTAATACCAGAGGAGGTTTATACTCTGCAGTTATTGAGTCAGCAGAGCGTTGGTGACTTTTATGTACTCTGCGCCTCAGCACTCGGCCACCTCGCTCTGTAACTTTACAATGTCTCCACATCATGGTTGAGATGCTGCGGTTCCTTCCACTTTGTAATAATATCACTCACAGTTGATCGTGAAACATCGTAGAGGGAAGAAATTTCACGAACTGCTTGTTGCAGCGATAGCATCCTTTTACCGGACCACGCTGGAATTCAGTGATTTATTTAGGACGACCCATTATATCACAAATGTTTAAAGGCGACTGCATGGCGAGGTACTGGATATTATACACCTGTAGTGATAGGACTGAATTCAACTAGTTAAGAGGTGCTTTCCAATAATTTTGTCCATATAGTGTATATTCTTGTATATAGGGGGCAGTATTATAGTAGTTATATTCTTGTATATTGGAGCAGTATTATAGTAGTTATATTCTTGTATATAGGGGGCAGTATTATAGTAGTTATATTCTTGTATATAGGAGCAGTATTATAGTAGTTATATTCTTGTATATAGGGGCAGTATTATAGTAGTTATATTCTTGTATATAGGGGCAGTATTATAGTAGTTATACTCTTGTATATAGGGGCAGTATTATAGTAGTTATATCCTTGTACATAGGGGGCAGTATTATAGTAGTTATATCCTTGTACATAGGGGGCAGTATTATAGTAGTTGTATTCTTGTACATAGGAGCAGTATTGTAGAAGTTATATTCTTGTTTATAGGTGGCAGTATTATAGTAGTTATATTCTTGTATATAGGAGGCAGTATTATAGTAGCTGTATTCTTGTATTTAGGGGGCAGTATTATAGTTTTTATATTATTGTATATAGGGGCAGTATTATAGTAGTTATATTCTTGTATAGAAGGGGCAGTATTATAGTAGTTATATTCTTGTATATAGGGGCAGTATTATAGTAGGTACATTCTTGTATATAGGGGCAGTATTAGGGCATGACCACACGTGGCGGAATTTATCTGGAATTCCGCAGCGTACACGTTTCTCCATTGCTTTCCACAGCTTTTTAGTGAGGTTCGTTTACACGTTATGGAAAACTCTGCTGTGGACCACAGGCTGCGGTGCGGAATTTGGTGTCCGCAGCATACACTGGTTGTTGCGGACGTGTAGCGGACTTGTTGCTGACTCATTGCGGAATTTCTCCATTGACTTCAATGGAGAGTCAAAATTCTGCAATGAAGTCCGCAGATGTTATGTGTGTTGCGTAGCGTATTTGTTTTACAAACATGACATTTCTTCATTCTGGCTGGACCTATGTATTTGTAGGTCTACAGCCAGACTGAGGCCCCATGCACACTAACGTAAAAACGCCCGTATTCACGGGCCGTTATTACGGCACGGGCAGGCCCATAGAAGTCAATGGGGCTCCCATAATTACGGGTGACTACGTGTGTGCACCCGTAATTACGGAAGCGTTGCTAGGCGACGTCAGGAGATAGTCACTGTCCAGGGTGCTGAAAGAGTTAAGCGATCGGCAGTAACTGTTTCAGCACCCTGGACAGTGACTACCGATCACAATATACATCAACCTGTAAAAAAAATTAGAAGTTCCTACTTATCGAGAATTCCCTGCTTCTTCCTCCAGTCCGACCTCCCGGGATGACGTTTCAGTCCAAGTGACGGCTGCAGCCAATCACAGGCTGCAGCGGTCACATGGACTGCCGCGTCATCCAGGGAGGTCGGGCTGGATGTTGAAAGAGGGACGCGTCACCAAGACAAACGGCCAGGTAAGTATGAATTTCTTTTACTTTTACTAGGGAAAGGGCTGTCTCTTCCGTCTATCATGCACTGATAGAGAGAAGGGAAGTACTTTCACCTCAATACGCAATGGCTAGTCCGCATCAATTTACTGCACATTTTAGGCACAGCCGCAACAGAATCTGCAACGCAGATTATGTGAGGCATTGATGTGGACAGTGGCGGAAGAAATACGCCACGTCTGGTCATGCCCTTATATTAGTTATATTCTTGTATATAGGGGGCAGTATTATAGTAGTTATATTCTTGTATATAGGAGCAGTATTATAGTACTTATATTCTTGTATATAGGGGGCAGTATTATAGTAGTTATATTTTTGTATATAGGGGGCAGTATTATAGTAGTTATATTCTTGTATATAGGAGTAGTATTACAGTAGTTATATTCTTTTATATAGGGGCAGTATTATAGAAGTTATATTCTTGTATATAGGAGGCGATATTATAGTAGTTATATTCTTGTACATAGGAGGCAGTATTATAGTAGTTATATTCTTGTATATAGGGGGCAGTATTATAGTTATATTCTTGTATATCGAGGCAGTATTATAGTAGTTATATTCTTGTACATAGGAGCAGTATTATAGTAGTTATATTCTTGTTTATAGGAGGCAGTATTTTACTAGTTATATTCTTGTATAAAGGGGGCAGTATTATAGTAGTTATATTCTTGTATATAGAAGGCAGTATTATAGTAGCTGTATTCTTGTATATAGAAGGCAGTATTATAGTAGCTGTATTCTTGTATTTAGGGGGCAGTATTATAGTAGTTATATTCTTGTACATAGGAGGCAGTATTATAGTAGTTATATTCTTGTATATAGGAGCAGTATTATAGTAGTTATATTCTTGTATATAGGGGGCAGTATTATAGTAGTTATATTCTTGTATATAGGGGCAGTATTATAGTAGTTATAATCTTGTTTATAGGGGGCAGTATTATAGTAGGTACATTCTTGTATATAGGGGCAGTAATAGGGCATGACCAGACGTGGCGGAATTTCTCTGGAATTCTGCAGCGTACACGTTTCTCCATTGCTTTCCACAGCTTTTTAGTGAGGTTCGTTTACACATTGCGGAAAACTCCGCTGCGGTAGTAGTTATATTCTTGTATATAGGGGGGCAGTATTATAGTAGTTATATTTCTGTACATAGAGGCAGTATTATATTAAATATATTCTTGTACATAGGAGCAGTATTATATTAGTTATATTCTTGTATATAGGGGCAGTATTATAGTAGTTATATTCTTGTATATATGGTGGTTCATCTTTAGGGCATTTTGGGCATCAGCCCGAGGCTCTCGGGAGGGCCCATGGCCGCCTAAAGTACAATGCAGTTTTGTTGCATTTTTGCCATGATTATGCCGTGAAACGCGGCAAAAAAACAACAAGACTGCATTATGTATGTTATTTAGGTGTCCGGTCTTGGGTCTGTATTAGTTTATGGGGATCTGTATTTAGGGGACCTGGTCTGGGGGTCTGTATTTAGGTGTCTGATCTGGGGTCTGTATTAGTTTATGGGGTCTGTATTTAAGTGACCTGGTCTGGGGTCTGTATTTAGGGGGCCTGGTCTTTGTTCTGTATTTAAGGGTTCGGGTCTAGGCTGTATTTAGGCTGTCTGTTGTGGGGTCTGTATTTAGGGGTCTGTTCTGGTGTCTGTATTTAGGAGGTTTGGAGTCTGTATTAGTTTAAGGCATCTGGGGTCTGTATTTAGGTTGTGTGGTCTAGGGTGTGTATTTAGGGGTCTTGTCTGGGGGTCTGTATTTAGGGGGCCTGGTCTGGGTTTTGTATTTAGGCGGCCTGGTCTAGGGTCTGTATTTAGAGGGTCTGGTCTGGGGTCTGTATTTAGGAGGTCTGGCGTCTGTCTTAGTTTAAGGGGTCTGTATAATTAGGGGGACTTTTCTGGGGTCTATATTAGTTTAAGGTGTCTGGGGTCTGTATTTAGTGGGTCTGGCCTGTGATCTGTATTTAGGGGTTTTGTCTGCGTTCTGTATTAGTTTATGGGGTCTGTATTTAGGGGTCTTGTCTGGGGTCTCTATTAGTTTAGTGGTCTTTATTTAGTGGTCTGTATTTAGGGGTTTGGTCTGGTATCTGTATTACTTTAGGGAGTACGGTCTGGGTCATTAGTGTAGGGGGTCAGGTCTGGGGTCTGTATTTAGAGGTCTGGTCCGAGGTCTGTATTTATTTAGGGTGCTTGTTCTGGGGTCTGTATTTATTTAGGGTGCTTGTTCTGGGGTCTGTATTTATTTAGGGTGCTTGTTTTGGGGTCTATATTAGTTTAGGGGGTCAGGTCTGGGGTCTGTATTGGTTAAGAGGGTCAGGTCTGGAGTCTGTGTTTAGGGTGCTTGCTCTGGGGTCTGTATTTGTTTAGGGGGATCTGGTCTGGAGACTGCAATAGTTTAGAAGGTCTGGGGTCTGTATGTATTCTAGGATCTAGTCTAGGGTCCGAATTTATTAGTCTGTGTAAAAGGGGTTGTCCCGGCACATCAATAGATCATCAGTTTGAAAAAAACGGTCTGTGCCCGGACAACCCCTTTAACCCCTTCCCGCAAATGGGCGTGACTGTACGTCCTGATTGAATGTGCATTACTGTAGATGAAGCGGGTGCATGAGCTGTGCTCGCTTCATCTTCAGTGGATGTCAGCTGTAATATACAGCTGACATCCCGCTGCAACGGCGGCGAATGCAGTTACCGCTGATCGTCGCCGTTTAACCCCTTAAATGCGGCAGCCAATAGCGACTGTCGCATTTAAGTGGTTGACAGAGGGAGGGGGCTCTGTCTGTAAACCACTGCCACCCGACAAGTGATCTCGGGTGCCGATGGTTGCTATGGCAACTAGGAAGCCTAGCAACGGCTTCCTGGTCGGCCATGTACGGAATGACAGTTACAATATTACAATACACTGCACTAAACAAGAAGTGCAGTGTATTATACTGAGTATCAGAAGATCAGATCTCCAGGTCCCCAAATAAGTGTAAAAAAAAGTAAAAAAAAACCAAATATTTAGGAGAAAAAAATAAATAAAAATTTTTCAATAATAAAAACAATAATCACCCTGTTTCCCTGATGAAGTCCTTTATAATTGGAAATAAATGAAAAAACTATACATAATGGGTATATCCGCGTTCAGAACGGCCTGAACTATAAAAATATCTTATAACCGAAAAGCACAGCATGGATCTGAGCAGCCCAAAAGAGGTAAACTGCGGCTGTTAGCAAGCAAACAATCAGATGAGAGCTAGATCCTGGGGCGTGTACCCACACAAGCATCCAAAGCATAAATATATAACCTAAAAAAGAAGATGCCAATAGACTAGAAGTATAAGAAATTGAAAAAATACTTTATTGAAGATAACTTGTAAACGTACTATGATAAAAAACGAATCCATAAACCAACAGGTTAAAAGGACATACAAGCCATGCAGCTCATGAAGTAAATAGATTGTATAAGTATGAATGAATGAAAAATGCCTGGTTGTACAAACTATCACTGTAAACGTTAACAAGATAAGTCCTGCCCACAACAGTTTGAAGCAACATTGAATGGACATATGCCATATGAAGTCATTAAGATAACAGATATGTATGAAGATGGCAGAAAATAAACATTGCTAATAAATGAAACAGTATAAGAACAAATTGCGATAGTTAAACATACCCATGGTAAGTCCAGGACTAGATGCACAGCAAGATGTCCACCCCAACGCGCGTTTAGTGCAGTAGATAGTGCAGTAGATAGCTTTTCAGTGCCGCAACTTTCACAAAACCCCTTTCTGCCAACTTTTTTAACCTTGACCATATTCTCTACCTACTCTGAGTTTTCATGATCCCCATATCTCTGGCTAGACCATGAATATAAGTAAAATATGTAAAACAATACAGATTTCTCTACTTACTTGAGTGAATGTTATAGAGAATGGAACTCCACTAAACTACTGCTGGGTACCTCCCAGGGTAGTTTTTCTGCATTTTCAGGTTAAAGCAAGAAAAAGGGTCCTTCAGGACCTCTTTTTTACAGCACTGTTAATCATAAACCAATAACTACAAGATGGAAATGGACAAGGAACAGTTCTAATCTTTCTATTATGAATTCCCAAAAACTGGACTCTCAGCATGACTTTTTTTTCCTTCCGTTTCTGAAAGGCTTGGCTTTTCTACAAGTCAGGATGGCCGAGCGGTCTAAGGCGCTGCGTTAAGGTCGCAGTCTCCCCTGGAGGTGTGGATTCAAATCCCACTTCTGACAGCACATCTTTTCTTAAACATGCTTCAATGACATTCCGTCAGCACTGCTGAAAAAATAGTAAAAAAAAAACACAATGCCGAAACACGCCCCAAAATGTTAGACTCTTCAGATGACTGGCTTGGCATCCAATTTGGAAATTTGCGCTTTTGTGTAGGATAGGGTAACCGAGCAGTCTCTCGTGAAGGCGTGGATTTAAATCCCACTTTTGAACACTCATATTTTCTTTAGCATACTTAAATGTGAGACCTTTCACTCATGGAGTAATGAGTCATTCTCCTTGAGCTCCTCCGCTAACCCGGTAGAATTCTGGTCAACTGCCTGTAAAGACATCTACAGACTCACCACCAGACCTTGAGACAAGTCTGCATCCAGTACAATGAGTGATATTGCAGCAAAGCAGTCCCACCAACTTCTATGCAGCTGAGCACGGCAAACGGAGGAGTTCTATTACTGATAGCATTAAGCCGCTGCAACCATGTGAAGTAGTAGCAATATTCAAGACACACTGCCACATTCTGGGCCTAGCTCCACTACTGTGCACTCTATAGCCGCAAGAGACCAGCCCGAGCCACTTATATACATGTGGCTTTGTATCAGATGAGTTTGGAGCCAAAGAAATTCTACCCCTTGTAAAACAGTCAGAGAAACCCCTACGTGACGAACACCTGCATCCCCAACCATTTACGCGGCTTGATCTAAATTCTGATAAAGAGAAGTGCTCCACTCCATACACTCAAGTGCAGTAGATAGCTTTTCAGTGCCGCAACTTTCACAAAACCCCTTTCTGCCAACTTTTTTAACCTTGACCATATTCTCTACCTACTCTGAGTTTTCATGATCCCCATATCTCTGGCCAGACCCTAAATATAAGTAAACTATGTAAAACAATACAGATTCCTCTGCTTACTTGAGTGAATGTTATAGAGAATGGAACTCCACTAAACTACTGCTGGGTACCTCCCAGGGTAGTTTTTCTGCATTTTCAGGTTAAAGCAAGAAAAAGGGTCCTTCAGGACCTCTTTTTTACAGCACTGTTAATCATAAACCAATAACTACAAGATGGAAATGGACAAGGAACAGTTCTAATCTTTTTATTCTGAATTCCCAAAAACTGGACTCTCAGCATGACTGTTTTTGCTTCCGTTTCTGAAAGGTTTGGCTTTTCTTCAAGTCAGGATGGCCGAGCGATCTAAGGCGCTGCGTTCAGGTCGCAGTCTCCCTTGGAGGAGTGGGTTCAAATCCCACTTCTGACAACTCATCTTTTCTTAACCCCTATCCGCACCAGGCCATAACTGTCCGTCCTCACGGGAGGTTATTTCCTGCACGAGGACGTACAGTTACTGAGTTTTTCCCGATGCACACTGTCGGCGACAGTGTGCACCGGGAACCGGGAGGTCAGCTGTCGCCGACAGCTGACACTCCCCTCTTGCTGGCCAGCGGTCCTTTGTCGCAGATTTCGGCGAATTAACCCCTTAAATTCGGTGATCGGGTGCAATCGCCGAATTTTAGGGGTTTCTAGCATATCGGCGGACCCCCGTCCGAAATCGCGGGATCTGCCGATAGTTAGTATGGCCATGAGTCTGCCATGGATGGAAGCCCATCAGGACCAACCTTCGGCTGGTCCTGATAGGCTTCCTGTCAGAGTGACAGGAAGTCACTGTGTCGTTCCCGATGCACACTGACGGCGACAGTGTGCATCGGGAACTTGGAGATCAGCTGTGTCCGACAGCTGACACTCTCCAGTGTTGCCGATCAGCGGCTCATCGCCGCTGATTTCGGCAATTAACCCGTTACATGCGGGGCTCGATTGCGATCTCCGCATGTAGCGGGTTTGTAGCGCATCAGCAGCCCCCATGCAATCGTGGGGGCTTCTGATGCTTGTGATGGCACCCGGGGGCCAGACAACGGCCCCCAAGTCTGCCATGTATGTCAGCCTATGAGGATCAGCCTCTGCTGATCCTCGTAGACCAACTGTCAGAGTGACTGTGACGTCACACTGACAGTTGGAATACGTTACACTACCTAGGTAGTATATGTATTCTAGCAGCGATCAGAGCTGCATGTAAAAAAAAAGAAAGTGTAAAAAGTAAAAAAAAAGTTAATAAACAAAAATATAAAGTGTAAAAAGTAAAAATAAGTTAATAAAAATGTTTTATAAAAGTGTAAAAATAAAAGGTTTTTTTTTCCTATAATAAGTAATTTATTATAAGGAAAAAAATAAAACGTTAAAAAAAAGTACACATATTTGGTATCGCCGTGTTCGTAACGACCCAATCTATGAAACTATAATGTTAATTTTTCCGCACGGTGAACGCCGCAAACAAAATAAACGGAAAACTGTCAGCATCGCTATCTTTTGGTCACCTCCCCTCCCAAGATATAGAATAAAAAATGATCAAAAAGTCGCATTTACCCCAAAATGGTACCAATAAAAACTACAACCCGTCCCGCAAAAAACAAGACCTCCCACAGCTTTTTTGACGAAAAAATAAAAAAGTTACGGCTCAGAATAGCGTGTCCCAGAAAATAAATTATTTTAGAGAAACTTCATTTTATTGTGCAAACTCGGCAAAACTTAAAAAAAACTATACACATATGGTATCGGCGTAATCGTACCGACCGGCAGAATAAATGAAAACGTAATTTATTGCGCACGGTGAACGCTGTAATAAATAAAGAATTGAAAGCGCCAAAATCGCTGTTTTTTGGTCACCGTAGCTCTAAAAAAGATCCTGAGGGGCCAAAATGCTCACTATACCCCTAGAAAAATTCCTTGAGGGGTGTAGATTCCAAAATGGGGTCACTTTTGGGGGGTTTCCACTGTTTTGGTCCCTCCAGGGCGTTGCAAACCCGACATGGCACTAAAAACCAATCCAGCAAAATCTGCGCTCCAAAATCCAAAAGGCGCTCCCTCCCTCCTGAGCCTTGCAGTGGGTCCAAACATCAGTTTTAGACCACATATGGGGTATTGCCGTAATCGGGAGAAATTGCTTTACAAATGTTGGGTGGCTTTTTCTCCTTTATTCCTTGTAAAAATGAAAAAATTCTATGTTTCCACAGAAAAATAGGTGATTTTCATCTTCACAGACTAATTCCACTAAATTCTGCAAAAAAACTGTGGGGTCAATATGCTAACTATACCCCTAGAAAAATGCCTTGAGGGGTGTAGTTTCCAAAATGGGGTCACTTTGGGGGGGTTTCGACTGTTTAGGTACCACAAGACCTCCTCAAACCTGACATGGTGCCTAAAATATATTCCTAAAAAAAGGAGGCCCCAAAATCTACTAGGTGCTCCTTTGCTTCTGAGGCATGTGTTTCAGTCCATTAGGACACTAGGGCCAAATGTTGGATATTTCTAAAATCTGCAGAATCTGGGCAATAAATATTGAGTTGCGTTTCCCTGGTAAAACCTTCTGTGTTACAGATTTTTTTTTATTACAAATGAATTTCGGCAAAAAAAATGAAATTTGTAAATTTCACCTCTACTTTGCCATAATTCCTGTGAAACGCCTAAAGGGTTAAAATACTTTCTTAATGTTGTTTTGAGTACCTTCAGGGGTACCGTTTTCAAAATGGGGTGATTTATGGGGACTTTCTAATATATAAGGCCCTCAAAGCCACTTCAGAACTGAACTGGTCCCTGAAAAAATAGCAATTAGACCTACCGGTAATTGTATTTCCAGGAATCCATCATGACAGCACTACAGGAGGTTGCCCTATTGACCTCTGTAGGGACAGGAAGACAGAGAGGTTAAAAGGCCCCTCCCACCACCCACTTGCCAGTGTTTTTCAATTACTACACCAGGATGGATGCAACCCTATTTTATTTCTAGGGATAATAACTGACAGGTTAATTGCACAAATCAGAATTTCAATAAGGGAGGGAATGTAATGGTGCTGTCATGATGGATTCCTGCAAATACAATTACCGGTAGGTCTAATTGCTATTTTCCAGTACATCCCTCATGACAGCACTACAGGAGCAATACCAGATTATAATGCTCAAGGCGGGACTACGGATTGAAGGACTTTCCGTCCAAAACTTAAATCCGTATCGGACAGAACATCGAGCCTATAATGTTTGCAAAACGTATGATGGTTTGACCAAGTGGCAGCTCTGCAGATTTGGTCCATAGAGGCTTCTCTTCTTTCTGCCCAGGATGCCGAAACTGCCCTCGTTGAATGGGCGCTGATGCCTTGTGGGGCACATAGTCCTTGGGACTTGTAGGCTTCTTGTATGGTAGTTTTTACCCATCTCGCTAGAGAGCATTTTGAGGCTTTCTTTCCTCTATTCTTTCCCCCAAACAGGACAAATAGATTTTTATCTTGTCTCCAGGAGGAGGTTCTATCCAGATACTGAAGAATTGTTCGCCTGACATCAAGGCAATGGAAATTTTCTTCTTGTTGGTTTTTTGGATCTGGATAAAAGGAAGGTAGAATTATTTGTTGTTCTCGATGGAAAGCAGTAGATACCTTTGGAATAAAGGAAGGATCCAGCTTTAGGATGATCTTATTCTCTTGTACTTTTAGGTACGGTTCTATGACTGACAGAGATTGGATTTCTCCAATCCTTCTTGCTGAAGTAATAGCGACTAAGAATGCAGTTTTTAGAGTTAAAAAGTGCATACTAATTGTGTCGAGCGGCTCAAAGGGGGGCTCACAAAGAGTCGTTAACACTACATTCAAATCCCAGGTAGGAACTGATTTCTTTAGGGAAGGTTTCAGTTTAGAGACCGCTTGAGTGAATCTTCTGATCCACCGATGTTCAGCCAGGGGAGTATTAAAAAAAAATTTTTCCTAAGACTGAAATCTGTACTTTTAGGGCATGACCACACATGGCGGAATTCCTCCGCAACTGTCCGCATCAATGCCGCACCTAATCCGGGTTGCGGATTACGGCTGCGGATCTGCACAAAATGTGCAGAAAATTGATGCGGACTGGCCGCTGCGGACTGCAGGAAAAGTGCTTCCCTTCTCCCTATCAGTGCAGGATAGAGAGAAGGGACAGCACTTTCCCTAGTGAAAGTCAAAGAAATTCATACTTACCGCCCGTTGTCTTGGTGACGCGTCCCTCTTTCGGCATCCAGCCTGACCTCCCTGGATGACGCACCAGTCCATGTGACCGCTGCAGCCTGTGCTTGGCCTGTGATTGGCTGCAGCCGTCACTTACACTGAAACGTCATCCTGGGAGGCCGGACTGGAGACAGACGCAGGGAGTTCTCGGTAAGTATGAACTTATATTTTTTTTTACAGATACATGTATATTGGGATCGGTAGTCACTGTCCCGGGTGCAGAAACAGTTACTGCCGATCGCGTAACTCTTTCAGCACCCTGGACAGTGACTATTTACAGACGTCTCCTAGCAACGCTCCCGTCATTACGGGAGCCCCATTGACTTCCTCAGTCTGGCTGTAGACCTAGAAATACATAGGTCCAGCCAGAATGAAGAAATGTCATGGTAGTAAAAACAATACGCTCCGCAGCACACATAAGATCTGCGGACTTCATTGCGGAATTTTGACTCTCCATTGAAGTCAATGGAGAAATTCCGCCATGAGTCCGCAACCAGTCCGCCACTGCTCCGCAACAGACAGAGCATGCTGCGGACACCAAATTCCGCTCCGCAGCCTATGCTCCGCAGCGGAATTGTACGCATCGTGTAAACGAACACTGCTAAATTAAAGTGAAAGTCAATGGAGAAACGGCTCCGCTGCGGATTAACGCTGCGGAGTGTCCGCAGCGGAATTTAAGTGAAATTCCGCCATGTGTGAACCCGCCCTTAAGGCACTAGGACTAAGCCCTTTTTTGAATCCCGATTGTAAAAAATCTAGGATTTTCGCGATGTTGGGAGAAAAGGGGTCTGGTCCTGGATCTCCATACCAGGAACAGAATTTCTTCCAAATTTTTTGATAGATTTTTGAGGTAACTTCTTTATGACTTGATAAGATAGTTGAAATTACCTCGTCTGGCAGACCGTGGTTCCTCAAGATCTGCCTTTCGGGATCCAGGCTGACAATTTCAGAGTTTCTATTCCCTGAAAGAATAAGGGATCCTGGGAGAGAAGATTCTCCCTGACTGGGAGCATGATAGGGTCTTCCAACGCTAGGTATTTTACGATTGGAAATCAACTTCTTTTTGGCCAATAGGGAAGAATAATGATGAGCTTTGTCAAATCTTCATGGACTTTTCTTAATACCATTGGTATTAGAGGAAACGGAGGAAAGGCATAGGCCCGATCCATGCCCCAGGGTTGGGACAATGCATCTACTCCCAATGGGTTGTCTCTGAGATTTAGGGAGAAGAATGTCTCTACTTGGGAGTTTTTCCTCGTGGCAAACAGGTCTATTTGTGGATAACCCCAACTTCGGGTTAAGGACAGAGAGAATTCCCTGTTTAGGGACCATTCTCCAGGGTCTACTTTTTCCCGACTCAGGAAATCTGCTGATAGGTTCTCTGAGCCTTTTAGGTGGACTGCAGAGACTGATAGGACATTTTCTTCTGCCCAACTGAAAATTTGTGTAGAGAGGGCCTGAAGAAGAGTGTGTCTTGTTCCCCCTTGATGGCGAAGAAAGGACACCGCTGTCGTGTTGTCCTATAAAATTCTTATATGCTTCCCTTTTATGATGGGTGAAGCTCTTATAAGTGTCTCCCATACGGCTTTTAGTTCTCTGAAGTTTGAGGACATCATCTTCATTTGAACAGGCCATGTGCCCTGAAAGTGCTGGTCTTGGATTACCGACCCCCAGCCCTGTTTGCTGGCATCTGTGGTAATCACTACATAAGGAGAAGTTCTCCAGGGGACTCCCTTGTCTATGTTGTTTGTGCAGAGCCACCACAGGAGGGATGATTTCACAGTCTCGGAAATTTGAATTCTTGAATTCAGGGAGTTCTGTTTTCGATCCCACTGGGACAAGATCAGATTCTGTAAGGGTCTGGAGTGAAATTGACTCCATGGAATAGATTGGATGCAAGACGTCATCATTCTCAACATCCGCATACATTCCCTTACGGAACAGGCGTCTTTCCCCCAAAATTTCCTTACTTCTGCCAATAGGAGTATTTGTTTCTCTCTTGGGAGGAAGGGATGTTGAAGGGAGGAGTCTAGCAGTACTCCTAAGAAGACCTTCTGTTTTTGGGGAGGAAGACTCGACTTCTGAAAGTTGATTATCCATCCCAATTCCTGTAGTAGGGAAAGAACCTGTGACCGATGACTGTCTAAGATAGACAGAGTATCTGCCGTCAACAAGAAGTCGTCTAGATATGGGATAATTACTATACCGTGACTTCTTACGAATGCCATGATCTCGGCCATAATTTTTGTAAAAATTCTGGGGGCGGAGGAAATGCCGAAAGGGAGGCATACTATATATATTATATACTTATATACATGTGGCTTTGTATCAGATGAGTTTGGAGCCAAAGAAATTCTACCCCTTGTAAAACTGTCAGAGAAACCCCTACATGACGAACACCTGCAGCCCCAACCATTTACGCGGCTTAATCTAAATTCTGATAAAGAGAAGTGCTCCACTCCATACACTCAGGTGCAGTAGATAGCTTTTCAGTACCACAACTTTCACAAAACCCCTTTCTGCCAGCTTTTTTAACCTTGACCATATTCTCTACCTACTCTGAGTACTCATGATCCCCATATCTCTGGCCAGACCCTAAATATAAGTAAACTATGTAAAACAATACAGATTCCTCTGCTTACTTGAGTGAATGTTATAGAGAATGGAACAACACTAAACTACTGCTGGGTACCTCCCAGGGTAGTTTTTCTGTATTTTCAGGTTAAAGCAAGAAAAAGGGTCCTTCAGGACCTCTTTTTTACAGTACTGTTAATCGTAAACCAATAACTACAAGATGGAAATGGACAAGGAACAGTTGTAATCTTTCTATTATGAATTCCCAAAAACTGGACTCCCAGCATGACTGTTTTTGCTTCCGTTTCTGAAAGGCTTGGCTTTTCTACAAGTCAGGATGGCCGAGCGGTCTAAGGCGCTGCGTTAAGGTCGCAGTCTCCCCTGGAGGCGTGGGTTCAAATCCCACTTCTGACAACAAATCTTTTCTTAACCCCTTCCCGCTCCTTGACGTCGTTCGTGCTCCATGCCGTAATAGTACGTCACGGGAGTAACGGCCGTTTCGGCCGTCCTCCCGACACATACAGGAGCTGTGACGCTGCTGTCTTGTTCAGCAGCTGTCACAGCTCCTACAGCGGGGACCGATCGCTGTGTCCCCGCTGATTAACCCCTTAAAAGCCGCGTTCTATAGAGATCAGTACCACAACTTTCAGAAAACCCCTTTCTGCCAACTTTTTTAACCTTGACCATATTCTCTACCTACTCTGAGTTCTCATGATCCCCATATCTCTGGACAGACCCTAAATATAAGTAAACTATGTAAAACAATACAGATTCCTCTGCTTACTTGAGTGAATGTTATAGACAATGGCGTCCGGCTATGCCATAGACGGAAGCCTAGTGGGTCCTGACAACGTCAGGACCCACTATGCTTGCTGTCAGTGAGTAGCTGACAGTTCTAATACACTGCACTACGCATGTAGTGCAGTGTATTAGAATAGCGATCAGGGCCTCCTGCCCTCAAGTCCCCTAGTGGGACAAAGTAATAAAGTAAAAAAAAAGTAAAAAAAAGATGTGTAAAAATAAAAGATTTAAAAGTAATAAAAGTAAAAATCCCCCCTTTTCCCTTATCAGTCCTTTATTATTAATAAAAATATATAAACAAACAAATAAACTATACATAATTGGTATCGCCGCGTCCGTAACGGCCTGAACTACAAAATTATTTCATTATTTATCCCGCACGATGAACGCCGTAAAATAAAATAATAATAAACCGTCCCAGAATCACAATTCTTTGATCACTTCACCTCCCAAAAAATGGAATAAAAAGAGATCAAAAAGTCGCATGTACCTAAAAATGGTACTGATCGAAACTACAGTTCGTTACGCAAAAAATAAGTCCTCACACGGCTTTATTGATTGAAAAATAAAAAAGTTCTGGCTCTTAGAATACGGTAAAACAAAAAGTGAATGATTGTTTACAAAACGTATTTTATTGTGAAAACGCCATAAGACATAAAAAAAAACTATAAACATATGGTATCGCCATAATCGTTTCGCCCCGCAGAATAAAGTGAATATTTTATTTATAGCGCACGGTGAACGCTGTAAAAAAAAAAAGAATAAAAAAACAATAGTAGAATTGCTGTTTTTTAGTCACCGCGCCACCTAAAAATAGAATAAAAACTGATCAAAAAGTCACATGCACCCCAAGAAAACTACAATGGATTCCTCAAGGGGTCTAGTTTCCAAATTGGGGTCACTTTTGGGGGGTTCCCAATGTTTTGGCACCACAAGACCTCTTCAAACCGGACATGGTGCCTAATAAAAAAGAGGCCTCAAAATCCACTAGGTGCTCCTTTGCTTCGGAGGCCGGTGCTTCAGTCCATTACCGCACTAGGGCCACATGTGGGATATTTCTAAAAACTGCAGAATCTGGGCAATACGTATTAAGTTGCGTTTCACTGATAAATCCTTTTGTGTTATAAAAAAAATGGTATAAAGAGGATTTTCTGACAAAAAAAAAATTTACATTTCACCTCTACTTTGCTCTAAATTTTTGTGAAACACCTAAAGGGTTCATAAACTTTCTAAATGCTGTTGTGAATACTTTGAGGGGTCTAGTTTCTAAAATGGGGTATTTCATAGGGGTTTCTAATATATGGGCCCCTCAAAGCAACTTCAGAACTGAACTGGAACCTAAAAAAATAAATAAATGAGGCAATACTTCGCTTCTTACATTATACTGATAATGAGCCGTGCCCACCCCGAGATGACCCCAGTTTTGACCATTTGTATAAACGGAGACCCCTATTAGACCGTTCCAGTGCCCGGTTTTCCCCAGCATACACCCCGAGAAGTGTATTTCTATTGATGAGTCCCTGGTACATTTTAAAGGGAGGGTTCAATTCTGCGAGTACCTGCCGGGTAAGAGGGCAAGGTATGGCGTGAAGATGTATAAGCTGCGAGAGTGCATCAGGGTATACCTACAGGTTTAGGATATATGAAGGAAAGGCCACCCCCAAACCAGACTGCATCCTGGACTACAATAGGTACATGGGAGGGATGGACTTGTAAGATCAAGCCCTGAAGCCCTACAGCGCTATGCGGTGTGGTATAAGAAGCTGGCCGTGCACATCATACAGATGGCTTTGTACAATGCGTACGTGCTACGTCGATGTGCAGGCCAGACGGGAACTTTCCTGGAATTTCAAGAGGTGATTATCAAGAACCTAATCTTTAGGGACCAAGAAGGGGGGGCACCCAGTACTTCTGGAAGCGGGGCCACACGCATCGTACCAGGGTGGCAACACATTCCAGAGGAAGTTCCCCAAACTGGCAAGAAGGGAAAAAGTCAAAAGAGGTGCAAAGTCTGCTATAAGAGGGGTATAAGGGAGGACACAATATATCAATGTAACGCGTGTCCCGAATAACCAGAGCTCTGTATGAAAGAGTGTTTTAAAATGTATCATACATCCCTTGGTTTATAATTTACCCCAATTTTACTTACCTTGATGCACTCCGCACAGCTTATCCCCCCTCGTCTTTCCCCTCTGAGCCCTGCTGCGTGCCCAGGCAGCTGATAACAGCCACATGTAGGGTATTGCCATACCCGGGAGAACCCACATTACAGTTTATGGGGTGTAGGTCTCCGGTCAAAATGCTCACTACACCTCTAGATGAATGCCTTAAGGGTGTAGTTTTTAAAACGGGGTCACTTCTTGCGGGTTTCAACTGTACTGGTACCTCAGGTGCTTCTGCATGCATGACTTCACACTAGAAAATCCCCAGTAGGCCAAATGGTGGTCCTTTCCTTCTGAGCCCTCCCATGGGCCCAAACGGCAGTTTATCACAACAAATGGGGTATTGCGGCACTCAGAACAAATTGCGCAACAGAATGGGGTATTTTGTTTCTTGTGAAAATAAGAATTTTTGAGCTAAAATTACATATTATTGGAAAAAATATATATTTATTTAATTCCCAGCCCAATTCAAATAAGTTCTGTGAAGAAACTATGGGGTCTAAATGGTCACATTACCCATAAATGAATTCCTTGAGGGGTGTAGTTTCCAAAATGGGGTCACTTCTGGTGGGTTTCCATTGCTTTGATACCTCTGGGGCTCTGCAAATACGACATGGCAGCCGAAAACCAATCCAGCAAAATCTGGACTCCAAAGAACACACAGCGCTCCTTCCCTTCTGAGGCCTCCCATGGGCCCAAACGGCAGTTTATTGCCACAAATGGGGTATTGATGCACTCAGGAGAAATTGGGCAACAAAATTGAGCATTTTGTTCCCTGTGAAAATAAGAAATTTTGATAAAAAATTACATCTTATTGGAAAAAATGTCATTTTTTTAATGTCACAGCCCAATTGAAATAGGTGCTGTGAAAAAACTGTGTGCTCAAAATGCTAACAACAACCATAAATGAATTCCTTGACGGGTGTAGTTTCCAAAATGGGGTCACTTTTGGTGGGTTTCCATTGCTTTGATACCCCTGAGGCTCTGCAAATGCGACATGGCACCCGAAAACCAATCCAGCAAAATCTGGACTCCAACAAACATATAGCGCTCCTTTCCTTCTGAGCCCTCCCATGGGCCCAAACGGCAGTTTATCACCACAAATGGGATATTGCCACACTAAGGACAAATTGGGCAACCAAATGGGGTATTTTGTTCCCTGTGAAAATAAGAAATTTTGATCACAAATGACATTTTATTGGAAAAAATGACATTTTTTTCATTTCACAGCCCAATTCAAATACGTGCTGTGAAAAAACTGTGCGGTCAAAATGGTAACAACAACCATAAATTAATTCCTTGAGGGGTGTAGTTTCCAAAATGGGGTCACTATTGGGGGATTCCTACTGTTTTGGCACCTCAACACCTCTTCAAACCCGGCATGCTGCCTAAAATATATTCTAATAAAAAAAGAGGACTCAAAATGCACTAGGTGCTTCTTTGCTTCTAGGGCTTGTGTTTTAGTCCACGAGCGCAGTAGGGCCACATGTGGGACATTTCTAAAAACTGCATAATCTGGACAATACATATTTAGTAGTGTTTCTCTGGTAAAACCTTCTTTGTTACAGGAAAAAAAATTATAAAATTGAAATTCTGCAAGAAAAAGGAAATTTGCAAAGTTCACCTCCACTTTAATTCCTTTAATTCCTGTGAAATGCCTGAAGGGTTAAAAAACTTTCTAAATGCTGTTTTGAATACTTTGAGGGGTCTAGTTTTTAAAATGGGGTGTTTTATTAGGGTTTCTAATACATAGGCCCCTCAAAGCCACTTCAGAACTGAACAGGTACCTTAAATAAAAGGCATTTGACATTTTCTTAAAAATATGAGAAATTGCTGTTTATGTTCTAAGCCTTGTAATGTCCAAGAAAAATAAAAGAATGTTCAAAAAACGATGCCAATCTAAAGTAGACATATGGGAAATGTGAACTAGTGACTATTGTGGGTGGTATAACCGTCTGTTTTACAAGTAGATGCATTTAAATTCTGAAAAATGCAATTTTTTCAAAATTTTCTCTAAATTTTGCAATTTTTCACCAATAAACACTGAATATATCGACCAAATTTTACCACAAACATGAAGCCCAATGTGTCACGAGAAAACAATCTCAGAATCGCTTGGGTAGGTTTAAGCATTCCCACGTTATTACCACATAAAGTGAAATATGTCAGATTTGAAAAATGGGCTCTGAGCCTTAAGGCCAAAACTAGGCTGCGTCCTTAAGGGGTTAAACATGCTTCAATGTCATTCCGTCAGCACTGCTGAAAAAATAGTAAAAGAAACCCGACAATGCCAAAAAACGCCCCAAAATGTTAGACTCTTCAGATGACTGGCTTGGCATCGAATCTTGAAAAATTGCGCTTTTGTGTAGGATAGGGTGACCGAGCAGTCTCTCGTGAAGGCGTGGATTTAAATCCCACTTTTGAACACTCATATTTTCTTTAGCATATTTAAATGTGAGACCTTTCACTCATGGAGTAATGAGTCACTCTCCTTGAGCTCCTCCGCTATCCCGGTAGAATTCTGGCCAACTGCCTGTAAAGACATCTACAGACTCACCACCAGACCTTGAGACAAGTCTGCATCCAGTACAATGAGTGATAGTGCAGCAAAGCTGTCCCACCAACTTCTATGCAGCTGAGCACGGCAAACGGAGGAGTTCTATTACTGATAGCATTAAGCCGCTGCAACCATGTGAAGTAGTAGCAATATTCAAGACACACGGCCACATCCTGGGCCTAGCTCCACTATTGTGCACTCTATTGCCGCAAGAGACCAGCCCGAGCCACTTATATACATGTGGCTTTGTATCAGATGAGTTTGGAGCCAAAGAAATTCTACCCCTTGTAAAACTGTGAGAGAAACCCCTACATGACAAACACCTGCAGCCCCAACCATTTACGCGGCTTAATCTAAATTCTGATAAAGAGAAGTGCTCCACTCCATACATTCAGGTGCAGTAGATAGCTTTTCAGTACCGCAACTTTCACAAAACCCCTTTCTGCCAACTTTTTTAACCTTGACCATATTCTCTACCTACTCTGAGTTCTCATGATCCCCATATCTCTGGCCAGACCCTAAATATAAGTAAACTATGTAAAACAATACAGATTCCTCTGCTTACTTGAGTGAATGTTATAGAGAATGGAACTCCACTAAACTACTGCTGGGTACCTCCCAGGGTAGTTTTTCTGTATTTTCAGGTTAAAGCAAGAAAAAGGGTCCTTCAGGACCTCTTTTTTACAGTACTGTTAATTATAAACCAATAACTACAAGATGGAAATGGACAAGGAACAGTTCTAATCTTTCTATTATAAATTCCCAAAAACTGGACTCTCAGCATGACTTTTTTTGCTTCTGTTTCTGAAAGGCTTAGCTTTTCTACAAGTCTGGATGGCCGAGCGGTCTAAGGCGCTGTGTTAAGGTCGCAGTCTCCCCTGGAGGAGTGGATTCAAATCCCACTTCTGACAACACATCTTTTCTTAAACATGCTTCAATGTCATTCCGTTTTACAAGGGGTAGAATTTCTTTGGCTCCAAACTCATCTGATACAAAGCCACATGTATATAAGTGGCTCGGGCTGGTCTCTTGCGGCTATAGAGTGCACAATAGTGGAGCTAGGCCCAGGATGTGGCCGTGTGTCTTGAATATTGCTACTACTTCGGTTGCAGCGGCTTAATGCTATCAGTAATAGAACTCCTCCGTTTGCCGTGCTCAGGTGCATAAAGGTTGGTGGGACAGCTTTGCTGCACTATCACTCATTGTACTGGATGCAGACTTGTCTCAAGGTCTGGTGGTGAGTCTGTAGATGTCTTTACAGGCAGTTGGCCAGAATTCTACCGGGAGAGCTCAAGGAGAATGACTCATTACTCCATGAGTGAAAGGTCTCACATTTAAATATGCTAAAGAAAATATGAGTGTTCAAAAGTGGGATTTAAATCCACGCCTTCACGAGAGACTGCTCGGTCACCCTATCCTACACAAAAGCGCAATTTTTCAAGATTGGATGCCAAGCCAGTCATCTGAAGAGTCTAACATTTTGGGGCGTTTTTTTTTACTATTTTTTCAGCAGTGCTGACGGAATGACATTGAAGCATGTTTAAGAAAAGATATGTTGTCAGAAGTGTCAGAAGTTGTCAGAAGTGGACGCAGCGCCTTAGACCGCTCGGCCATCCTGACTTGTAGAAAATGCAAGCATTTCAGAAACGGAAGCAAAAAAAGTCATGCTGAGAGTCCAGTTTTTGGGAATTTATAATAGAAAGATTAGAACTGTTCCTTGTCCATTTCCATCTTGTAGTTATTGGTTTATGATTAACAGTGCTGTAAAAAAGAGGTCCTGAAGGACCCTTTTTCTTGCTTTAACCTGAAAATACAGAAAAACTACCCTGGGAGGTACCCAGCAGTAGTTTAGTGGAGTTCCATTCTCTATAACATTCACTCAAGTAAGCAGAGGAATCTGTATTGTTTTACATAGTTTACTTATATTTAGGGTCTGGCCAGAGATATGGGGATCATGAGAACTCAGAGTAGGTAGAGAATATGGTCAAGGTTAAAAAAGTTGTCAGAAAGGTTAAAAAAGTTGTCAGAAAGGGGTTTTGTGAAAGTTGTGGTACTGAAAAGCTATCTACTGCACCTGAGTGTATGGAGTGGAGCACTTCTCTTTATCAGAATTTAGATTAAGCCGCGTAAATGGTTGGGGCTGCAGGTGTTTGTCATGTAGGGGTTTCTCTGACAGTTTTACAAGGCGTAGAATTTCTTTGGCTCCAAACTCATCTGATACAAAGCCACATGTATATAAGTGGCTCGGGCTGGTCTCTTGCGGCTATAGAGTGCACAATAGTGGAGCTAGGCCCAGGATGTGGCCGTGTGTCTTGAATATTGCTACTACTTCACATGGTTGCAGCGGCTTAATGCTATCAGTAATAGAACTCCTCCGTTTGCCGTGCTCAGCTGCATAGAGGTTGGTGGGACAGCTTTGCTGCACTATCACTCATTGTACTGGATGCAGACTTGTCTCAAGGTCTGGTGGTGAGTCTGTAGATGTATTTACAGGCAGTTGGCCAGAATTCTACCGTGATAGCGGGGGAGCTCAAGGAGAATGACTCATTACTCCATGAGTGAAAGGTCTCACATTTAAATATGCTAAAGAAAATATGAGTGTTCAAAAGTGGGATTTAAATCCACGCCTTCACGAGAGACTGCTCAGTCACCCTATCCTACACAAAAGCGCAATTTTTCAAGATTGGATGCCAGCCAGTCATCTGAAGAGTCTAACATTTTGGGGCGTTTTTTTTACTATTTTTTCAGCAGTGCTGACGGAATGACATTGAAGCATGTTTAAGAAAAGATGTGTTGTCAGAAGTGGGATTTGAACCCACGCCTCCAGGGGAGACTGCGACCTTAACGCAGCGCCTTAGACCGCTCGGCCATCCTGACTAGTAAAAAAGCCAAGCCTTTCAGAAACGGAAGCAAAAAAAGTCATGCTGAGAGTCCAGTTTTTGGGAATTTATAATAGAAAGATTAGAACTGTTCCTTGTCCATTTCCATCTTGTAGTTATTGGTTTATAATTAACAGTACTGTAAAAAAGAGGTCCTGATGGACCCTTTTTCTTGCTTTAACCTGAAAATACAGAAAAACTACCCTGGGAGGTACCCAGCAGTAGTTTAGTGGTGTTCCATTCTCTATAACATTCGCTCAAGAAAGCAGAGGAATCTGTATTGTTTTACATAGTTTACTTATATTTAGGGTCTGGCCAGAGATATGGGGATCATGAGTACTCAGAGTAGGTAGAGAATATGGTCAAGGTTAAAAAAGTTGTCAGAAAGGTTAAAAAAGTTGTCAGAAAGGGGTTTTGTGAAAGTTGTGGTACTGAAAAGCTATCTACTGCACCTGAGTGTATGGAGTGGAGCACTTCTCTTTATCAGAATTTAGATTAAGCCGCGTAAATGGTTGGGGCTGCAGGTGTTTGTCATGTAGGGGTTTCTCTGACAGTTTTACAAGGCGTAGAATTTCTTTGGCTCCAAACTCATCTGATACAAAGCCACATGTATATAAGTGGCTCGGGCTGGTCTCTTGCGGATATAGAGTGCACAATAGTGGAGCTAGGCCCAGGATGTGGCCGTGTGTCTTGAATATTGCTACTACTTCACATGGTTGCAGCGGCTTAATGCTATCAGTAATAGAACTCCTCCGTTTGCCGTGCTCAGCTGCATAGAGGTTGGTGGGACAGCTTTGCTGCACTATCACTCATTGTACTGGATGCAGACTTGTCTCAAGGTCTGGTGGTGAGTCTGTAGATGTCTTTACAGGCAGTTGGCCAGAATTCTACCGGGATAGCGGAGGAGCTCAAGGAGAATGACTCATTACTCCATGAGTGAAAGGTCTCACATTTAAATATGCTAAAGAAAATATGAGTGTTCAAAAGTAGGATTTAAATCCACGCCTTCACGAGAGACTGCTCGGTCACCCTATCCTACACAAAAGCACAATTTTTCAAGATTGGATGCCAAGCCAGTCATCTGAAGAGTCTAACATTTTGGGGCGTTTTTTTTTACTATTTTTTCAGCAGTGCTGATGGAATGACATTGAAGCATGTTTAAGAAAAGATGTGTTGTCCGAAGTGGGATTTGAACCCACGCCTCCAGGGGAGACTGCGACCTTAACGCAGCGCCTTAGACCGCTCGGCCATCCTGACTTGTAGAAAAACCAAGCCTTTCAGAAACGGAAGGAAAAAAAAGTCATGCTGAGAGTCCAGTTTTTGGGAATTCATAATAGAAAGATTAGAACTGTTCCTTGTCCATTTCCATCTTGTAGTTATTGGTTTATGATTAACAGTGCTGTAAAAAAGAGGTCCTGAAGGACCGTTTTTCTTGCTTTAACCTGAAAATACAGAAAAACTACCCTGGGAGGTACCCAGCAGTAGTTTAGTGGAGTTCCATTCTCTATAACATTCGCTCAAGTAAGCAGAGGAATCTGTATTGTTTTACATAGTTTACTTATATTTAGGGTCTGGCCAGAGATATGGGGATCATGAGTACTCAGAGTAGGTAGAGAATATGGTCAAGGTTAAAAAAGTTGTCAGAAAGGTTAAAAAAGTTGTCAGAAAGGGGTTTTGTGAAAGTTGTGGTACTGAAAAGCTATCTACTGCACCTGAGTGTATGGAGTGGAGCACTTCTCTTTATCAGAATTTAGATTAAGCCGCGTAAATGGTTGGGGCTGCAGGTGTTTGTCATGTAGGGGTTTCTCTGACAGTTTTACAAGGCGTAGAATTTCTTTGGCTCCAAACTCATCTGATACAAAGCCACATGTATATAAGTGGCTCGGGCTGGTCTCTTGCGGATATAGAGTGCACAATAGTGGAGCTAGGCCCAGGATGTGGCCGTGTGTCTTGAATATTGCTACTACTTCACATGGTTGCAGCGGCTTAATGCTATCAGTAATAGAACTCCTCCGTTTGCTGTGCTCAGCTGCATAGAGGTTGGTGGGACAGCTTTGCTGCACTATCACTCATTGTACTGGATGCAGACTTGTCTCAAGGTCTGGTGGTGAGTCTGTAGATGTCTTTACAGGCAGTTGGCCAGAATTCTACCGGGATAGCGGAGGAGCTCAAGGAGAATGACTCATTACTCCATGAGTGAAAGGTCTCACATTTAAATATGCTAAAGAAAATATGAGTGTTCAAAAGTAGGATTTAAATCCACGCCTTCACGAGAGACTGCTCGGTCACCCTATCCTATACAAAAGCGCAATTTTTCAAGATTGGATGCCAAGCCAGTCATCTGAAGAGTCTAACATTTTGGGGCGTTTTTTTTTACTATTTTTTCAGCAGTGCTAACGGAATGACATTGAAGCATGTTTAAGAAAAGATGTGTTGTCAGAAGTGGGAGTTGAACCCACGCCTCCAGGGGAGACTGCGACCTTAACGCAGCGCCTTAGACCGCTCGGCCATCCTGACTTGTAGAAAAGCCAAGCCTTTCAGAAACGGAAGGAAAAAAAAGTCATGCTGAGAGTCCAGTTTTTGGGAATTCATAATAGAAAGATTAGAACTGTTCCTTGTCCATTTCCATCTTGTAGTTATTGGTTTATGATTAACAGTGCTGTAAAAAAGAGGTCCTGAAGGACCCTTTTTCTTGCTTTAACCTGAAAATACAGAAAAACTACCCTGGGAGGTACCCAGCAGTAGTTTAGTGGAGTTCCATTCTCTATAACATTCACTCAAGTAAGCAGAGGAATCTGTATTGTTTTACATAGTTTACTTATATTTAGGGTCTGGCCAGAGATATGGGGATCATGAGTACTCAGAGTAGGTAGAGAATATGGTCAAGGTTAAAAAAGTTGTCAGAAAGGTTAAAAAAGTTGTCAGAAAGGGGTTTTGTGAAAGTTGTGGTACTGAAAAGCTATCTACTGCACCTGAGTGTATGGAGTGGAGCACTTCTCTTTATCAGAATTTAGATTAAGCCGCGTAAATGGTTGGGGCTGCAGATGTTTGTCATGTAGGGGTTTCTCTGACAGTTTTACAAGGCGTAGAATTTCTTTGGCTCCAAACTCATCTGATACAAAGCCACATGTATATAAGTGGCTCGGGCTGGTCTCTTGCGGATATAGAGTGCACAATAGTGGAGCTAGGCCCAGGATGTGGCCGTGTGTCTTGAATATTGCTACTACTTCACATGGTTACAGCGGCTTAATGCTATCAGTAATAGAACTCCTCCGTTTGCCGTGCTCAGCTGCATAGAGGTTGGTGGGACAGCTTTGCTGCACTATCACTCATTGTACTGGATGCAGACTTGTCTCAAGGTCTGGTGGTGAGTCTGTAGATGTCTTTACAGGCAGTTGGCCAGAATTCTACCGGGATAGCGGAGGAGCTCAAGGAGAATGACTCATTACTCCATGAGTGAAAGGTCTCACATTTAAATATGCTAAAGAAAATATGAGTGTTCAAAAGTGGGATTTAAATCCACGCCTTCACGAGAGACTGCTCGGTCACCCTATCCTACACAAAAGCGCAATTTTTCAAGATTGGATGCCAAGCCAGTCATCTGAAGAGTCTAACATTTTGGGGCGTTTTTTTTACTATTGTTTCAGCAGTGCTGACGGAATGACATTGAAGCATGTTTAAGAAAAGATGTGTTGTCAGAAGTGGGATTTGAACCCACCCCTCCAGGGGAGACTGCGACCTTAACGCAGCGCCTTAGACCGCTCGGCCATCCTGACTTGGAGAAAAGGCAAGCTTTTCAGAAACGGAAGCAAAAAAAGTCATGCTGAGAGTCCAGTTTTTGGGAATTTATAATAGAAAGATTAGAACTGTTCCTTGTCCATTTCCATCTTGTAGTTATTGGTTTATGATTAACAGTGCTGTAAAAAAGAGGTCCTGAAGGACCCTTTTTCTTGCTTTAACCTGAAAATACAGAAAAACTACCCTGGGAGGTACCCAGCAGTAGTTTAGTGGAGTTCCATTCTCTATAACATTCACTCAAGTAAGCAGAGGAATCTGTATTGTTTTACATAGTTTACTTATATTTAGGGTCTGGCCAGAGATATGGGGATCATGAGTACTCAGAGTAGGTAGAGAATATGGTCAAGGTTAAAAAAGTTGTCAGAAAGGTTAAAGAAGTTGTCAGAAAGGGGTTTTGTGAAAGTTGTGGTACTGAAAAGCTATCTACTGCACCTGAGTGTATGGAGTGGAGCACTTCTCTTTATCAGAATTTAGATTAAGCCGCGTAAATGGTTGGGGCTGCAGGTGTTTGTCATGTAGGGGTTTCTCTGACAGTTTTACAAGGCGTAGAATTTCTTTGGCTCCAAACTCATCTGATACAAAGCCACATGTATATAAGTGGCTCGGGCTGGTCTCTTGCGGCTATAAAGTGCACAATAGTGGAGCTAGGCCCAGGATGTGGCCGTGTGTCTTGAATATTGCTACTACTTCACATGGTTGCAGCGGCTTAATGCTATCAGTAATAGAACTCCTCCGTTTGCCGTGCTCAGCTGCATAGAGGTTGGTGGGACAGCTTTGCTGCACTATCACTCATTGTACTGGATGCAGACTTGTCTCAAGGTCTGGTGGTGAGTCTGTAGATGTCTTTACAGGCAGTTGGCCAGAATTCTACCGGGATAGCGGAGGAGCTCAAGGAGAAAGACTCATTACTCCATGAGTGAAAGGTCTCACATTTAAATATGCTAAAGAAAATATGAGTGTTCAAAAGTAGGATTTAAATCCACGCCTTCACGAGAGACTGCTCGGTCACCCTATCCTACACAAAAGCACAATTTTTCAAGATTGGATGCCAAGCCAGTCATCTGAAGAGTCTAACATTTTGGGGCGTTTTTTTTACTATTTTTTCAGCAGTGCTGACGGAATGACATTGAAGCATGTTTAAGAAAAGATGTGTTGTCAGAAGTGGGATTTGAACCCACACCTCCAGGGGAGACTGCGACCTTAACGCAGCACCTTAGACCGCTCGGCCATCCTGACTTGTAGAAAAGGCAAGCTTTTCAGAAACGGAAGCAAAAAAAGTCATGCCGAGAGTCCAGTTTTTGGGAATTTATAATAGAAAGATTAGAACTGTTCCTTGTCCATTTCCATCTTGTAGTTATTGGTTTATGATTAACAGTGCTGTAAAAAAGAGGTCCTGAAGGACCCTTTTTCTTGCTTTAACCTGAAAATACAGAAAAACTACCCTGGGAGGTACCCAGCAGTAGTTTAGTGGAGTTCCATTCTCTATAAGGGTATGTTCACACGGCCTATTTACGGACGTAAATCGGGCGTTTTTGCCCCGAATTACGCCCGAAAATAGCGCCTCAATAGCGCTGACAAACATCTGCCCATTGAAAGCAATGGGCAGACGTTTGTCTGTTCACACGAGGCGTATATTTACGCGCCGCTGTCAAATGACGGCGCGTAAATAGACGCCCGCGTCAAAGAAGTGACCTGTCACTTCTTTGGCCGTAATTTGAGGCGTTCTTCATTCACTCCAATGAATAGCAGCGCCAATTACGGCCGTAATTGACGCGGCGTTCAAGCGCCTGCACATGCCGGTACGGCTGAAATTACGGGGATGTTTTCAGGCTGAAACATCCCCGTAATTTCAGCCGTAACGGACGCCCTCGTGTGAACATACCCTAACATTCACTCAAGTAAGCAGAGGAATCTGTATTGTTTTACATAGTTTACTTATATTTAGGGTCTGGCCAGAGATATGGGGATCATGAGAACTCAGAGTAGGTAGAGAATATGGTCAAGGTTAAAATAGTTGTCAGAAAGGGGTTTTGTGAAAGTTGTGGTACTGAAAAGCTATCTACTGCACCTGAGTGTATGGAGTGGAGCACTTCTCTTTATCAGAATTTAGATTAAGCCGCGTAAATGGTTGGGGCTGCAGGTGTTTGTCATGTAGGGGTTTCTCTGACAGTTTTACAAGGCGTAGAATTTCTTTGGCTCCAAACTCATCTGATACAAAGCCACATGTATATAAGTGGCTCGGGCTGGTCTCTTGCGGCTATAGAGTGCACAATAGTGGAGCTAGGCCCAGGATGTGGCCGTGTGTCTTGAATATTGCTACTACTTCACATGGTTGCAGCGGCTTAATGCTATCAGTAATAGAACTCCTCCGTTTGCCGTGCTCAGCTGCATAGAGGTTGGTGGGACAGCTTTGCTGCACTATCACTCATTGTACTGGATGCAGACTTGTCTCAAGGTCTGGTGGTGAGTCTGTAGATGTCTTTACAGGCAGTTGGCCAGAATTCTACCGGGATAGCGGAGGAGCTCAAGGAGAATGACTCATTACTCCATGAGTGAAAGGTCTCACATTTAAATATGCTAAAGAAAATATGAGTGTTCAAAAGTGGGATTTAAATCCACGCCTTCACGAGAGACTGCTCGGTCACCCTATCCTACACAAAAGCGCAATTTTTCAAGATTGGATGCCAAGCCAGTCATCTGAAGAGTCTAACATTTTGGGGCGTTTTTTTTTACTATTTTTTCAGCAGTGCTAACGGAATGACATTGAAGCATGTTTAACCCCTTCAGGACTGAGCCTGTTTTGGCCTTCAGGACGAAGCCGATTTTTCAAATCTGACATGTGTCCCTTTATGTGGTGATAACTCCGGAATGCTTTTGCCTATCAAAGTGATTCTGAGATTGTTTTCTCGTGACATATTGTACTTTATGTTACGGAAAAAATTTGGTCGATAAATTCAATATTTATTTGTAAAAAACACCAAAATTTGAAGAAAATTTGCAAAAATTAGCATTTTTCTAAATTTAAATGTATCTGCTTGTAAAACAGATAGTAATACCACACAAAATAGTTACTAGTTAACATCCCCCATATGTCTACTTTAGTTTGGCATCGTTTTTTGAACATTATTTTATTTTTCTAGGACGTTACAAGACTTAGAACTTTAGCAGCGATTTCTCATATTTTGAAGAAAATTTCAAAAGCCGATTTTTACAGGGGCCAGTTCAGTTCTGAAGTGGCTTTGAGGGTCTTATTTATTAGAAAGTCCCCATAAATCACCCCATTTTGAAAACTGCACCCCTCAAAGTATTCAAAACAGCATTCAGAAAGTGTTTTAACCCTTTAGGCGTTTCACAGGAATTAAAGCAAAGTAGAGGTGAAAGTTACAAATGTCATTTTTTTTTTACAAAATTCATTTGTAATAAAAAAAATTCTATACCACAGAAGTTTTTACCCGAGAAATGGAACTTATTATTTATTGCCCAGATTCTGCAGTTTTTAGAAATATCCCACATGTGGCCCTAGTGCGCTAATTTACTGAAATACAGGCCTCAGAAGCAAAGAAGCACCTAGTGGATTTTGGGGCCTCCTTTTTTTTAGCATATATTTTAGGTATCATGTCAGGTTTGAAGAGGTCTTGTGGGGCCAAAACAATAAAAACCCCCAAAAGTGACCTCATTTTGGAAACTACACCCCTCAAGGAATTTATCTATGGGTATAGTTAGCATTTTGAACCCACAGTTTTTTTGCAAAATGTATTTGAATTAGTATGTGAAGATGAAAATCTACTTTTTTTCTGAAAAAAACGTAGAATTTTTTTATTTTTTCAAGGAATAAAAGAGAAAAAACACCCCAACATATGTAAAGCAATTTCTCCCGATTACAGCAATACCCCATATGTGGTAATAAACTGCAGTTTGGACCCACAGCAGGACTCAGAAGGAAAGGAGCACCATTTGGATTTTGAAATTCTGATTTTGCTGGAATAGTTTTCAGTGCCGTGTCGCGTTTGAATTGCACTGGAGGGAACAAAATAGTGGAAACCCCCGGAAAGTGACCCCATTTTGGAAACTACACTCATCAAGGAATTTTTCTAGGGGTAAAGTTAGCATTTTGATGCCACAGTTGTTTTGCTGAATTCATTGGAATTATTCTGTAAAGGTAAAAATCTACTTTTTTTCTGAAAAAAGGTAGCCATTTTTAATTTTTACAAGGAATAAAGGAGAAAAAGCACCCCAACATTTGTAAAACAATTTCTCCCGATTACGGAAATATGCCATATGTGGTAATAAACGGCTGTTTGGACCCACAGCAGAGCTTAGAAGGGAAGGAGCGCTATTTGTCTTTTGGAGATCAAATTTAGCTGAAATGGTTTTTGGGTGCCATGTTGCATTTGCAAAGCCCCTGAGAGGCCAAAACAGTGGAACCCCCCAAAAGTGGAAATTACACCACTTAAAGAATCTATCTAGGGATATAGTGGGCATTTAGACCCCACAAGTCTTTTGCAGGATTTATTAGAATTAGGCCGTGAAAATGAATATCAACATTTCTTCCACTAAAATGTTGTATTTTTTCAATTTCACAAAGGATAAAGGAGAAAATGCTGCCCAACATTTGTAAAGCAATTTCTCCCGAGTACGGCAATACCCCACGTGTGGTCATAAATGGTTTTTCATTAGAAAGTAATTAACCCTTTCTGGACTGATCCATTTTTTTCTTTTCCTTTTTAGTTTTTTCCTCCCCGCGTTCCAAGAGCCACAACTTTTTTATTTTTCAGTCAATAGAGCGGTGTCAGGGCTTATTTATTGAGGGACGAGCGGTCGTTTTTATTGGTACCATTTTTTGGTACATACAACTTTTTGAGCACTTTTTATTACATTTTTAGGTAGAGCCAAGGTGACCAAAAAACAGTGATTTTGCCGTTTTAAATGCTTTATTTTTCACGTGAGACGCTCCATGCATCACCCCCCCCCCCCCCACACTACGACATGCTATGTTGTGGTGCGCGCAGGGGTTAATGTGCAGCGGATGGTGCAGAGTAAAAATTAAAATTTTCCACTCATATGCCATTTTAGTGCACTACATGTTATGCCCAGTTTGTGCCACTGAAGACGAATACCTCATAAAATATTAAGGGGGTTCTCCTGGGTATGGCGATGCCATATCTATGGGCGTAAACTGGTGTTTGGGCACGCTGCAGGGCTCAGAAGGGAGGGAGCAGCATTTGGCTTTTGGGGCGCAGATGTAGCTTGGTAGTAGTTCTGTTTGGGGTTTTACTGGTGTCTCAATATATAATGTGGGGGCATATGTAATCTGTGCGGGGTACATCAGGGTACATGTTATCTGTGCGGAGTACATCAGGGTACATGTCATCTGTGCGGGGTACATCAGGGTATAATAAGAGGGTATAATAATGCAGTAAATAAATAATAATCCGCAGATATGTGGCCGGTGTCGCACTGATAAAAGGCGCCCGATCTTATCTGCTTTTGGAACACTGCACATTTTGCATCGCCATATTCTGAGAGCCAGAACGGTTTTATTTTTTTTCCACCGGAGCTGTGTGAGGGTTTATTCTTTGCGGGACAATCTGTAGTTTTCATTGGTACCATTTTGGGGTACTAGAAATTTTTTTGATCACGTTTTATTCAATTTTTTGGCAAGCAAGGTGACCAAAAACCATCAATTCTGAAACTGTTTTTTATGGCGTTCACCCTGGGCTATAAATTACCATTATATTTTATACTGCGGGTCGATACGATTACAGCGATACCATACGTATATAACTTTTTGATGTTTTGCAGCGTTTGTGCAATAAAATCACTTATTTATAAAATAAATTCTTTTTTGTGTCACCGTATTCTGAGAGCGACAACTTTTTTTATTTTTCAGTCAAAAATGCGGTGTAAGGGCTTGTTTTTTGCGGGACGGGTTGTAGTTTGTATTGGTACCATTTTGGCGTACATGCGACTTTTTGATCACTTTTTATTGTCGATTTTGGGAGGGGTGGTAACCAAAAAATTGTGATTCGGGCACTGTTTTTCGTTTATTTTTTTCGCGGTGTTCACCGTGCGGGAAAAATAATATTACAGTTTTATAGTCGGGATCGTTACGAACGCGGTGATACCAAATATGTGTACTTTTTTTATCGTGTTAATTTTTTTCCTATAATAAAAGACTTATTATAGGAAAAAAAGCATTCTTTGTTTATGTCACTTCTAACTTTTATTTTTACACTTTTTCAAAACATTTTTATTATCTTTTTTTTACTTTTTTTACTTGTCCCACTAGGGGACACTTAGACTTGCAGCTCTGATCGCTGCTGGAACACATTACACTACACACGTAGTGTAATGTGTTGTAACTGTCATTGTGACGTAACTGTCACACTGACATGAAGCAGAGGAGGAACGGCCGCAGGCTGATCCTCCGAGGCTTCCGTACATGGCAACCCGGAGGTCATTGTCTGGCCTCTGGTTGCCGTGAGAAGGATCGCCAGCCCCCGCAAATACATGTGGGGGGCTGCCGATCCGCTGTAAACCTCTTCAATGTGGGGATCGCAATCGACCACCGCATCGAAGGGGTTAATTGCCGATTTCAGCGGCGACAGGCCGCTGATCGGCAACAGGGAGAGCAGGGCTGACACCCTGCACAGTTAACCGCCGCTGCGGTGTAGCGCCGCGCGGCGGTTAACTGTCAAAGCACTGACGTTAATGAACGTCAAGGTGCGCGAAGTTACTGCACACATTGACGTTTATTAACGTCAAGGTGCGGGAAGGGGTTAAGAAAAGATGTGTTGTCAGAAGTGGGATTTGAACCCACGCCTCCAGGGGAGACTGCGACCTTAACGCAGCGCCTTAGACTGCTCGGCCATCCTGACTTGTAGAAAAGCCAAGCCTTTCAGAAACGGAAGGAAAAAAAAGTCATGCTGAGAGTCCAGTTTTTGGGAATTCATAATAGAAAGATTAGTACTGTTCCTTGTCCATTTCCATCTTGTAGTTATTGGTTTATGATTAACAGTGCTGTAAAAAAGAGGTCCTGAAGGACCCTTTTTCTTGCTTTAACCTGAAAATACAGAAAAACTACCCTGGGAGGTACCCAGCAGTAGTTTAGTGGAGTTCCATTCTCTATAACATTCACTCAAGTAAGCAGAGGAATCTGTATTGTTTTACATAGTTTACTTATATTTAGGGTCTGGCCAGAGATATGGGGATCATGAGTACTCAGAGTAGGTAGAGAATATGGTCAAGGTTAAAAAAGTTGTCAGAAAGGTTAAAAAAGTTGTCAGAAAGGGGTTTTGTGAAAGTTGTGGTACTGAAAAGCTATCTACTGCACCTGAGTGTATGGAGTGGAGCACTTCTCTTTATCCGAATTTAGATTAAGCCGCGTAAATGGTTGGGGCTGCAGGTGTTTGTCATGTAGGGGTTTCTCTGACAGTTTTACAAGGCGTAGAATTTCTTTGGCTCCAAACTCATCTGATACAAAGCCACATGTATATAAGTGGCTCGGGCTGGTCTCTTGCGGCTATAGAGTGCACAATAGTGGAGCTAGGCCCAGGATGTGGCCGTGTGTCTTGAATATTGCTACTACTTCACATGGTTGCAGCGGCTTAATGCTATCAGTAATAGAACTCCTCCGTTTGCCCTGCTCAGCTGCATAGAGGTTGGTGGGACAGCTTTGCTGCACTATCACTCATTGTACTGGATGCAGACTTGTCTAACATTTTGGGGCGTTTTTTTTTACTATTTTTTCAGCAGTGCTAACGGAATGACATTGAAGCATGTTTAAGAAAAGATGTGTTGTCAGAAGTGGGATTTGAACCCACGCCTCTAGGGGAGACTGCGACCTTAACGCAGCGCCTTAGACTGCTCGGCCATCCTGACTTGTAGAAAAGCCAAGCCTTTCAGAAACGGAAGGAAAAAAAAGTCATGCTGAGAGTCCAGTTTTTGGGAATTCATAATAGAAAGATTAGTACTGTTCCTTGTCCATTTCCATCTTGTAGTTATTGGTTTATGATTAACAGTACTGTAAAAAAGAGGTCCTGAAGGACCCTTTTTCTTGCTTTAACCTGAAAATACAGAAAAACTACCCTGGGAGGTACCCAGCAGTAGTTTAGTGGAGTTCCATTCTCTATAACATTCACTCAAGTAAGCAGAGGAATCTGTATTGTTTTACATAGTTTACTTATATTTAGGGTCTGGCCAGAGATATGGGGATCATGAGTACTCAGAGTAGGTAGAGAATATGGTCAAGGTTAAAAAAGTTGTCAGAAAGGTTAAAAAAGTTGTCAGAAAGGGGTTTTGTGAAAGTTGTGGTACTGAAAAGCTATCTACTGCACCTGAGTGTATGGAGTGGAGCACTTCTCTTTATCCGAATTTAGATTAAGCCGCGTAAATGGTTGGGGCTGCAGGTGTTTGTCATGTAGGGGTTTCTCTGACAGTTTTACAAGGCGTAGAATTTCTTTGGCTCCAAACTCATCTGATACAAAGCCACATGTATATAAGTGGCTCGGGCTGGTCTCTTGCGGCTATAGAGTGCACAATAGTGGAGCTAGGCCCAGGATGTGGCCGTGTGTCTTGAATATTGCTACTACTTCACATGGTTGCAGCGGCTTAATGCTATCAGTAATAGAACTCCTCCGTTTGCCGTGCTCAGCTGCATAGAGGTTGGTGGGACAGCTTTGCTGCACTATCACTCATTGTACTGGATGCAGACTTGTCTCAAGGTCTGGTGGTGAGTCTGTAGATGTCTTTACAGGCAGTTGGCCAGAATTCTACCGGGATAGCGGAGGAGCTCAAGGAGAATGACTCATTACTCCATGAGTGAAAGGTCTCACATTTAAATATGCTAAAGAAAATATGAGTGTTCAAAAGTGGGATTTAAATCCACGCCTTCACGAGAGACTGCTCGGTCACCCTATCCTACACAAAAGCGCAATTTTTCAAGATTGGATGCCAAGCCAGTCATCTGAAGAGTCTAACATTTTGGGGCGTTTTTTTTACTATTTTTTCAGCAGTGCTGACGGAATGACATTGAAGCATGTTTAAGAAAAGATGTTTTGTCAGAAGTGGGATTTGAACCCACGCCTCCAGGGGAGACTGCGACATTAACGCAGTGCCTTAGACCGCTCGGCCATCCTGACTTGTAGAAAAGGCAAGCTTTTCAGAAACGGAAGCAAAAAAAGTCATGCTGAGAGTCCAGTTTTTGGGAATTTATAATAGAAAGATTAGAACTGTTCCTTGTCCATTTCCATCTTGTAGTTATTGGTTTATGATTAACAGTGCTGTAAAAAAGAGGTCCTGAAGGACCCTTTTTCTTGCTTTAACCTGAAAATACAGAAAAACTACCCTGGGAGGTACCCAGCAGTAGTTTAGTGGAGTTCCATTCTCTATAACATTCACTCAAGTAAGCAGAGGAATCTGTATTGTTTTACATAGTTTACTTATATTTAGGGTCTGGCCAGAGATATGGGGATCATGAGTACTCAGAGTAGGTAGAGAATATGGTCAAGGTTAAAAAAGTTGTCAGAAAGGTTAAAAAAGTTGTCAGAAAGGGGTTTTGTGAAAGTTGTGGTACTCAAAAGCTATCTACTGCACCTGAGTGTATGGAGTGGAGCACTTCTCTTTATCAGAATTTAGATTAAGCCGCGTAAATGGTTGGGGCTGCAGGTGTTTGTCATGTAGGGGTTTCTCTGACAGTTTTACAAGGCGTAGAATTTCTTTGGCTCCAAACTCATCTGATACAAAGCCACATGTATATAAGTGGCTCGGGCTGGTCTCTTGCGGCTATAGAGTGCACAATAGTGGAGCTAGGCCCAGGATGTGGCCGTGTGTCTTGAATATTGCTACTACTTCACATGGTTGCAGCGGCTTAATGCTATCAGTAATAGAACTCCTCCGTTTGCCCTGCTCAGCTGCATAGAGGTTGGTGGGACAGCTTTTCTGCACTATCACTCATTGTACTGGATGCAGACTTGTCTCAAGGTCTGGTGGTGAGTCTGTAGATGTCTTTACAGGCAGTTGGCCAGAATTCTACCGGGATAGCGGAGGAGCTCAAGGAGAATGACTCATTACTCCATGAGTGAAAGGTCTCACATTTAAATAAGCTAAAGAAAATATGAGTGTTCAAAAGTGGGATTATAATCCACGCCCTCACGAGAGAATGCTCCGTCACCCTATCCTACACAAAAGCGCAATTTTTCAAGATTGGATGCCAAGCCAGTCATCTTAAGAGTCTAACATTTTGGGGCGTTTTTTTCACTATTTTTTCAGCAGTGCTGACGGAATGACATTGAAGCATGTTTAAGAAAAGATGTGTTGTCAGAAGTGGGATTTGAACCCACGCCTCCAGGGGAGACTGCGACCTTAACGCAGCGCCTTAGACCGCTCGGCCATCCTGACTTGTAGAAAAGCCAAGCCTTTCAGAAACGGAAGGAAAAAAAAGTCATGCTGAGAGTCCAGTTTTTGGGAATTCATAATAGAAAGATTAGAACTGTTCCTTGTCCATTTCCATCTTGTAGTTATTGGTTTATGATTAACAGTGCTGTAAAAAAGAGGTCCTGAAGGACCCTTTTTCTTGCTTTAACCTGAAAATACAGAAAAACTACCCTGGGAGGTACCCAGCAGTAGTTTAGTGGAGTTCCATTCTCTATAACATTCACTCAAGTAAGCAGAGGAATCTGTATTGTTTTACATAGTTTACTTATATTTAGGGTCTGGCCAGAGATATGGGGATCATGAGAACTCAGAGTAGGTAGAGAATATGGTCAAGGTTAAAAAAGTTGTCAGAAAGGGGTTTTGTGAAAGTTGTGGTACTGAAAAGCTATCTACTGCACCTGAGTGTATGGAGTGGAGCACTTCTCTTTATCAGAATTTAGATTAAGCCGCGTAAATGGTTGGGGCTGCAGGTGTTTGTCATGTAGGGGTTTCTCTGACAGTTTTACAAGGCGTAGAATTTCTTTGGCTCCAAACTCATCTGATACAAAGCCACATGTATATAAGTGGCTCGGGCTGGTCTCTTGCGGCAATAGAGTGCACAATAGTGGAGCTAGGCCCAGGATGTGGCCGTGTGTCTTGAATATTGCTACTACTTCACATGGTTGCAGCGGCTTAATGCTATCAGTAATAGAACTCCTCCGTTTGCCGTGCTCAGCTGCATAGAGGTTGGTGGGACAGCTTTGCTGCACTATCACTCATTGTACTGGATGCAGACTTGTCTCAAGGTCTGGTGGTGAGTCTGTAGATGTCTTTACAGGCAGTTGGCCAGAATTCTACCGGGATAGCGGAGGAGCTCAAGGAGAATGACTCATTACTCCATGAGTGAAAGGTCTCACATTTAAATAAGCTAAAGAAAATATGAGTGTTCAAAAGTGGGATTATAATCCACGCCTTCACGAGAGAATGCTCGGTCACCCTATCCTACACAAAAGCGCAATTTTTCAAGATTGGATGCCAAGCCAGTCATCTTAAGAGTCTAACATTTTGGGGCGTTTTTTTTTACTATTTTTTCAGCAGTGCTGACGGAATGACATTGAAGCATGTTTAAGAAAAGATGTGTTGTCAGAAGTGGGATTTGAACCCACGCCTCCAGGGGAGACTGCGACCTTAACGCAGCGCCTTAGACCGCTCGGCCATCCTGACTTGTAGAAAAGCCAAGCCTTTCAGAAACGGAAGGAAAAAAAAGTCATGCTGAGAGTCCAGTTTTTGGGAATTCATAATAGAAAGATTAGAACTGTTCCTTGTCCATTTCCATCTTGTAGTTATTGGTTTATGATTAACAGTGCTGTAAAAAAGAGGTCCTGAAGGACCCTTTTTCTTGCTTTAACCTGAAAATACAGAAAAACTACCCTGGGAGGTACCCAGCAGTAGTTTAGTGGAGTTCCATTCTCTATAACATTCACTCAAGTAAGCAGAGGAATCTGTATTGTTTTACATAGTTTACTTATATTTAGGGTCTGGCCAGAGATATGGGGATCATGAGAACTCAGAGTAGGTAGAGAATATGGTCAAGGTTAAAAAAGTTGTCAGAAAGGGGTTTTGTGAAAGTTGTGGTACTGAAAAGCTATCTACTGCACCTGAGTGTATGGAGTGGAGCACTTCTCTTTATCAGAATTTAGATTAAGCCGCGTAAATGGTTGGGGCTGCAGGTGTTTGTCATGTAGGGGTTTCTCTGACAGTTTTACAAGGCGTAGAATTTCTTTGGCTCCAAACTCATCTGATACAAAGCCACATGTATATAAGTGGCTCGGGCTGGTCTCTTGCGGCAATAGAGTGCACAATAGTGGAGCTAGGCCCAGGATGTGGCCGTGTGTCTTGAATATTGCTACTACTTCACATGGTTGCAGCGGCTTAATGCTATCAGTAATAGAACTCCTCCGTTTGCCGTGCTCAGCTGCATAGAGGTTGGTGGGACAGCTTTGCTGCACTATCACTCATTGTACTGGATGCAGACTTGTCTCAAGGTCTGGTGGTGAGTCTGTAGATGTCTTTACAGGCAGTTGGCCAGAATTCTACCGGGATAGCGGAGGAGCTCAAGGAGAATGACTCATTACTCCATGAGTGAAAGGTCTCACATTTAAATAAGCTAAAGAAAATATGAGTGTTCAAAAGTGGGATTATAATCCACGCCTTCACGAGAGAATGCTCGGTCACCCTATCCTACACAAAAGCGCAATTTTTCAAGATTGGATGCCAAGCCAGTCATCTTAAGAGTCTAACATTTTGGGGCGTTTTTTCACTATTTTTTCAGCAGTGCTGAAGGAATGACATTGAAGCATGTTTAAGAAAAGATGTGTTGTCAGAAGTGGGATTTGAACCAACGCCTCCAGGGGAGACTGCGACCTTAACGCAGCGCCTTAGACCGCTCGGCCATCCTGACTTGTAGAAAACGCAAGCTTTTCAGATACGGAAGCAAAAAAAGTCATGCTGAGAGTCCAGTTTTTGGGAATTTATAATAGAAAGATTAGAACTGTTCCTTGTCCATTTCCATCTTGTAGTTATTGGTTTATAATTAACAGTGCTGTAAAAAAGAGGTCCTGAAGGACCCTTTTTCTTGCTTTAACCTGAAAATACAGAAAAACTACCCTGGGAGGTACCCAGCAGTAGTTTAGTGGAGTTCCATTCTCTATAACATTCACTCAAATAAGCAGAGGAATCTGTATTGTTTTACATAGTTTACTTATATTTAGGGTCTGGCCAGAGATATGGGGATCATGAGAACTCAGAGTAGGTAGAGAATATGGTCAAGGTTAAAATAGTTGTCAGAAAGGGGTTTTGTGAAAGTTGTGGTACTCAAAAGCTATCTACTGCACCTGAGTGTATGGAGTGGAGCACTTCTCTTTATCAGAATTTAGATTAAGCCGCGTAAATGGTTGGGGCTGCAGGTGTTTGTCATGTAGGGGTTTCTCTGACAGTTTTGCAAGGCGTAGAATTTCTTTGGCTCCAAACTCATCTGATACAAAGCCACATGTATATAAGTGGCTCGGGCTGGTCTCTTGCGGCTATAGAGTGCACAATAGTGGAGCTAGGCCCAGGATGTGGCCGTGTGTCTTGAATATTGCTACTACTTCACATGGTTGCAGCGGCTTAATGCTATCAGTAATAGAACTCCTCCGTTTGCCCTGCTCAGCTGCATAGAGGTTGGTGGGACAGCTTTTCTGCACTATCACTCATTGTACTGGATGCAGACTTGTCTCAAGGTCTGGTGGTGAGTCTGTAGATGTCTTTACAGGCAGTTGGCCAGAATTCTACCGGGATAGCGGAGGAGCTCAAGGAGAATGACTCATTACTCCATGAGTGAAAGGTCTCACATTTAAATAAGCTAAAGAAAATATGAGTGTTCAAAAGTGGGATTATAATCCACGCCTTCACGAGAGAATGCTCGGTCACCCTATCCTACACAAAAGCGCAATTTTTCAAGATTGGATGCCAAGCCAGTCATCTTAAGAGTCTAACATTTTGGGGCGTTTTTTTCACTATTTTTTCAGCAGTGCTGACGGAATGACATTGAAGCATGTTTAAGAAAAGTTGTGTTGTCAGAAGTGGGATTTGAACCCACGCCTCCAGGGGAGACTGCGACCTTAACGCAGCGCCTTAGACCGCTCGGCCATCCTGACTTGTAGAAAAGCCAAGCCTTTCAGAAACGGAAGGAAAAAAAAGTCATGCTGAGAGTCCAGTTTTTGGGAATTCATAATAGAAAGATTAGAACTGTTCCTTGTCCATTTCCATCTTGTAGTTATTGGTTTATGATTAACAGTGCTGTAAAAAAGAGGTCCTGAAGGACCCTTTTTCTTGCTTTAACCTGAAAATACAGAAAAACTACCCTGGGAGGTACCCAGCAGTAGTTTAGTGGAGTTCCATTCTCTATAACATTCACTCAAGTAAGCAGAGGAATCTGTATTGTTTTACATAGTTTACTTATATTTAGGGTCTGGCCAGAGATATGGGGATCATGAGAACTCAGAGTAGGTAGAGAATATGGTCAAGGTTAAAAAAGTTGTCAGAAAGGGGTTTTGTGAAAGTTGTGGTACTGAAAAGCTATCTACTGCACCTGAGTGTATGGAGTGGAGCACTTCTCTTTATCAGAATTTAGATTAAGCCGCGTAAATGGTTGGGGCTGCAGGTGTTTGTCATGTAGGGGTTTCTCTGACAGTTTTACAAGGCGTAGAATTTCTTTGGCTCCAAACTCATCTGATACAAAGCCACATGTATATAAGTGGCTCGGGCTGGTCTCTTGCGGCAATAGAGTGCACAATAGTGGAGCTAGGCCCAGGATGTGGCCGTGTGTCTTGAATATTGCTACTACTTCACATGGTTGCAGCGGCTTAATGCTATCAGTAATAGAACTCCTCCGTTTGCCGTGCTCAGCTGCATAGAGGTTGGTGGGACAGCTTTGCTGCACTATCACTCATTGTACTGGATGCAGACTTGTCTCAAGGTCTGGTGGTGAGTCTGTAGATGTCTTTACAGGCAGTTGGCCAGAATTCTACCGGGATAGCGGAGGAGCTCAAGGAGAATGACTCATTACTCCATGAGTGAAAGGTCTCACATTTAAATATGCTAAAGAAAATATGAGTGTTCAAAAGTGGGATTTAAATCCACGCCTTCACGAGAGACTGCTCGGTCACCCTATCCTACACAAAAGCGCAATTTTTCAAGATTGGATGCCAAGCCAGTCATCTGAAGAGTCTAACATTTTGGGGCGTTTTTTTTACTATTTTTTCAGCAGTGCTGACGGAATGACATTGAAGCATGTTTAAGAAAAGATGTGTTGTCAGAAGTGGGATTTGAACCAACGCCTCCAGGGGAGATTGCGACCTTAACGCAGCGCCTTAGACCGCTCGGCCATCCTGACTTGTAAAAAAGCCAAGCCTTTCAGAAACGGAAGCAAAAAAAGTCATGCTGAGAGTCCAGTTTTTGGGAATTTATAATAGAAAGATTAGAACTGTTCCTTGTCCATTTCCATCTTGTAGTTATTGGTTTATAGTTAACAGTAATGTAAAAAAGAGGTCCTTCAGGACCCTTTTTCTTGCTTTAACCTGAAAATACAGAAAAACTACCCTGGGAGGTACCCAGCAGTAGTTTAGTGGAGTTCCATTCTCTATAACATTCACTCAAGTAAGCAGAGGAATCTGTATTGTTTTACATAGTTTACTTATATTTAGGGTCTGGCCAGAGATATGGGGATCATGAGTACTCAGAGTAGGTAGAGAATATGGTCAAGGTTAAAAAAGTTGTCAGAAAGGTTAAAAAAGTTGTCAGAAAGGGGTTTTGTGAAAGTTGTGGTACTGAAAAGCTATCTACTGCACCTGAGTGTATGGAGTGGAGCACTTCTCTTTATCAGAATTTAGATTAAGCCGCGTAAATGGTTGGGGCTGCAGGTGTTTGTCATGTAGGGGTTTCTCTGACAGTTTTACAAGGCGTAGAATTTCTTTGGCTCCAAACTCATCTGATACAAAGCCACATGTATATAAGTGGCTCGGGCTGGTCTCTTGCGGCTATAGAGTGCACAGTAGTGGAGCTAGGCCCAGAATGTGGCCGTGTTTCTTGAATATTGCTACTACTTCACATGGTTGCAGCGGCTTAATGCTATCAGTAATAGAACTCCTCCGTTTGCCGTGCTCAGCTGCATAGAAGTTGGTGGGACTGCTTTGCTGCACTATCACTCATTGTACTGGATGCAGACTTGTCTCAAGGTCTGGTGGTGAGTCTGTAGATGTCTTTACAGGCAGTTGGCCAGAATTCTACCGGGATAGCGGAGGAGCTCAAGGAGAATGACTCATTACTCCATGAGTGAAAGGTCTCACATTTAAATATGCTAAAGAAAATATGAGTGTTCAAAAGTGGGATTTAAATCCACGCCTTCACGAGAGACTGCTCGGTCACCCTATCCTACACAAAAGCGCAATTTTTCAAGATTGGATGCCAAGCCAGTCATCTGAAGAGTCTAACATTTTGGGGCGTTTTTTTTTACTATTTTTAAAGCAGTGCTAACGGAATGACATTGAAGCATGTTTAAGAAAAGATGTGTTGTCAGAAGTGGGATTTGAACCCACGCCTCCTGGGGAGACTGCGACCTTAACGCAGCGCCTTAGACCGCTCGGCCATCCTGACTTGTATAAAAGCCAAGCCTTTCAGAAACGGAAGGAAAAAAAAGTCATGCTGAGAGTCCAGTTTTTGGGAATTCATAATAGAAAGATTAGAACTGTTCCTTGTCCATTTCCATCTTGCAGTTATTGGTTTATGATTAACAGTGCTGTAAAAAAGAGGTCCTGAAGGACCCTTTTTCTTGCTTTAACCTGAAAATACAGAAAAACTACCCTGGGAGGTACCCAGCAGTAGTTTAGTGGAGTTCCATTCTCTATAACATTCACTCAAGTAAGCAGAGGAATCTGTATTGTTTTACATAGTTTACTTATATTTAGGGTCTGGCCAGCGGTATGGGGATCATGAGAACTCAGAGTAGGTAGAGAATATGGTCAAGGTTAAAAAAGTTGTCAGAAAGGGGTTTTGTGAAGGTTGTGGTACTGAAAAGCTATCTACTGCACCTGAGTGTATGGAGTGGAGCACTTCTCTTTATCAGAATTTAGATTAAGCCGCGTAAATGGTTGGGGCTGCAGGTGTTCGTCATGTAGGGGTTTCTCTGACAGTTTTACAAGGGGTAGAATTTCTTTGGCTCCAAACTCATCTGATACAAAGCCACATGTATATAAGTGGCTCGGGCTGGTCTCTTGCGGCTATAGAGTGCACAATAGTGGAGCTAGGCCCAGGATGTGGCCGTGTGTCTTGAATATTGCTACTACTTCACATGGTTGCAGCGGCTTAATGCTATCAGTAATAGAACTCCTCCGTTTGCCGTGCTCAGCTGCATAAAGGTTGGTGGGACAGCTTTGCTGCACTATCACTCATTGTACTGGATGCAGACTTGTCTCAAGGTCTGGTGGTGAGTCTGTAGATGTCTTTACAGGCAGTTGGCCAGAATTCTACCGGGATAGCGGAGGAGCTCAAGGAGAATGACTCATTACTCCATGAGTGAAAGGTCTCACATTTAAATATGCTAAAGAAAATATGAGTGTTCAAAAGTGGGATTTAAATCCACGCCTTCACGAGAGACTGCTCGGTCACCCTATCCTACACAAAAGCGCAATTTTTCAAGATTGGATGCCAAGCCAGTCATCTGAAGAGTCTAACATTTTGGGGCGTTTTTTTTTACTATTTTTAAAGCAGTGCTAACGGAATGACATTGAAGCATGTTTAAGAAAAGATGTGTTGTCAGAAGTGGGATTTGAACCCACGCCTCCAGGGGAGACTGCGACCTTAACGCAGCGCCTTAGACCGCTCGGCCATCCTGACTTGTATAAAAGCCAAGCCTTTCAGAAACGGAAGGAAAAAAAAGTCATGCTGAGAGTCCAGTTTTTGGGAATTCATAATAGAAAGATTAGAACTGTTCCTTGTCCATTTCCATCTTGCAGTTATTGGTTTATGATTAACAGTGCTGTAAAAAAGAGGTCCTGAAGGACCCTTTTTCTTGCTTTAACCTGAAAATACAGAAAAACTACCCTGGGAGGTACCCAGCAGTAGTTTAGTGGAGTTCCATTCTCTATAACATTCACTCAAGTAAGCAGAGGAATCTGTATTGTTTTACATAGTTTACTTATATTTAGGGTCTGGCCAGCGGTATGGGGATCATGAGAACTCAGAGTAGGTAGAGAATATGGTCAAGGTTAAAAAAAGTTGTCAGAAAGGGGTTTTGTGAAGGTTGTGGTACTGAAAAGCTATCTACTGCACCTGAGTGTATGGAGTGGAGCACTTCTCTTTATCAGAATTTAGATTAAGCCGCGTAAATGGTTGGGGCTGCAGGTGTTCGTCATGTAGGGGTTTCTCTGACAGTTTTACAAGGGGTAGAATTTCTTTGGCTCCAAACTCATCTGATACAAAGCCACATGTATATAAGTGGCTCGGGCTGGTCTCTTGCGGCTATAGAGTGCACAATAGTGGAGCTAGGCCCAGGATGTGGCCGTGTGTCTTGAATATTGCTACTACTTCACATGGTTGCAGCGGCTTAATGCTATCAGTAATAGAACTCCTCCGTTTGCCGTGCTCAGCTGCATAAAGGTTGGTGGGACAGCTTTGCTGCACTATCACTCATTGTACTGGATGCAGACTTGTCTCAAGGTCTGGTGGTGAGTCTGTAGATGTCTTTACAGGCAGTTGGCCAGAATTCTACCGGGATAGCGGAGGAGCTCAAGGAGAATGACTCATTACTCCATGAGTAAAAGGTCTCACATTTAAATATGCTAAAGAAAATATGAGTGTTCAAAAGTGGGATTTAAATCCACGCCTTCACGAGAGACTGCTCGGTCACCCTATCCTACACAAAAGCGCAATTTTTCAAGATTGGATGCCAAGCCAGTCATCTGAAGAGTCTAACATTTTGGGGCGTTTTTTTTTACTATTTTTTCAGCAGTGCTGACGGAATGACATTGAAGCATGTTTTAGAAAAGATGTGTTGTCAGAAGTGGGATTTGAAACCTCGCCTCCAGGGGAGACTGCGACCTTAACGTAGCGCCTTAGACCGCTCAGCCATCCTGACTCGTAGAAAATCCAAGCATTTCAGAAACGGAAGGAAAAAAAAGTCATGCTGAGAGTCCAGTTTTTGGGAATTCATAATAGAAAGATTAGAACTGTTCCTTGTCCATTTCCATCTTGTAGTTATTGGTTTATGATTAACAGTGCTGTAAAAAAGAGGTCCTGAAGGACCCTTTTTCTTGCTTTAACCTGAAAATACAGAAAAACTACCCAGGGAGGTACCCAGCAGTAGTTTAGTGGAGTTCCATTCTCTATAACATTCGCTCAAGAAAGCAGAGGAATCTGTATTGTTTTACATAGTTTACTTATATTTAGGGTCTGGCCAGAGATATGGGGATCATGAGTACTCAGAGTAGGTAGAGAATATGGTCAAGGTTAAAAAAGTTGTCAGAAAGGTTAAAAAAGTTGTCAGAAAGGGGTTTTGTGAAAGTTGTGGTACTGAAAAGCTATCTACTGCACCTGAGTGTATGGAGTGGAGCACTTCTCTTTATCAGAATTTAGATTAAGCCGCGTAAATGGTTGGGGCTGCAGGTGTTTGTCATGTAGGGGTTTCTCTGACAGTTTTACAAGGCGTAGAATTTCTTTGGTTCCAAACTCATCTGATACAAAGCCACATGTATATAAGTGGCTCGGGCTGGTCTCTTGCGGCTATAGAGTGCACAATAGTGGAGCTAGGCCCAGGATGTGGCCGTGTGTCTTGAATATTGCTACTACTTCACATGGTTGCAGCGGCTTAATGCTATCAGTAATAGAACTCCTCCGTTTGCCGTGCTCAGCTGCATAAAGGTTGGTGGGACAGCTTTGCTGCACTATCACTCATTGTACTGGATGCAGACTTGTCTCAAGGTCTGGTGGTGAGTCTGTAGATGTCTTTACAGGCAGTTGGCCAGAATTCTACCGGGATAGCGGAGGAGCTCAAGGAGAATGACTCATTACTCCATGAGTAAAAGGTCTCACATTTAAATATGCTAAAGAAAATATGAGTGTTCAAAAGTGGGATTTAAATCCACGCCTTCACGAGAGACTGCTCGGTCACCCTATCCTACACAAAAGCGCAATTTTTCAAGATTGGATGCCAAGCCAGTCATCTGAAGAGTCTAACATTTTGGGGCGTTTTTTTTTACTATTTTTTCAGCAGTGCTGACGGAATGACATTGAAGCATGTTTTAGAAAAGATGTGTTGTCAGAAGTGGGATTTGAAACCTCGCCTCCAGGGGAGACTGCGACCTTAACGTAGCGCCTTAGACCGCTCAGCCATCCTGACTCGTAGAAAATCCAAGCCTTTCAGAAACGGAAGGAAAAAAAAGTCATGCTGAGAGTCCAGTTTTTGGGAATTCATAATAGAAAGATTAGAACTGTTCCTTGTCCATTTCCATCTTGTAGTTATTGGTTTATGATTAACAGTGCTGTAAAAAAGAGGTCCTGAAGGACCCTTTTTCTTGCTTTAACCTGAAAATACAGAAAAACTACCCTGGGAGGTACCCAGCAGTAGTTTAGTGGAGTTCCATTCTCTATAAGGGTATGTTCACACGGCCTATTTACGGACGTAAATCGGGCGTTTTTGCCCCGAATTACGCCCGAAAATAGCGCCTCAATAGCGCTGACAAACATCTGCCCATTGAAAGCAATGGGCAGACGTTTGTCTGTTCACACGAGGCGTATATTTACGCGCCGCTGTCAAATGACGGCGCGTAAATAGACGCCCGCGTCAAAGAAGTGACCTGTCACTTCTTTGGCCATAATTGGAGCCGTTCTTCATTCACTCCAATGAATAGCAGCGCCAATTACGGCCGTAATTGACGCGGCGTTCAAGCGCCTGCACATGCCGGTACGGCTGAAATTACGGGGATGTTTTCAGGCTGAAACATCCCCGTAATTTCAGCCGTAACGGACGCCCTCGTGTGAACATACCCTAACATTCACTCAAGTAAGCAGAGGAATCTGTATTGTTTTACATAGTTTACTTATATTTAGGGTCTGGCCAGAGATATGGGGATCATGAGAACTCAGAGAAGGTAGAGAATATGGTCAAGGTTAAAAAAGTTGTCAGAAAGGGGTTTTGTGAATGTTGTGGTACTGAAAAGCTATCTACTGCACCTGAGTGTATGGAGTGGAGCACTTCTCTTTATCAGAATTTAGATTAAGCCGCGTAAATGGTTGGGGCTGCAGGTGTTCGTCATGTAGGGGTTTCTCTGACAGTTTTACAAGGGGTAGAATTTCTTTGGCTCCAAACTCATCTGATACAAAGCCACATGTATATAAGTGGCTCGGGCTGGTCTCTGGCGGCTATAGAGTGCACAATAGCGGAGCTAGGACCAGGATGTGGCCGTGTGTTTTGAATATTGCTACTACTTCACATGGTTGCAGCGGCTTAATGCTATCAGTAATAGAACTCTTCCGTTTGCCATGCTCAGCTGCATAGAGGTTGGTGGGACAGCTTTGCTGCACTATCACTCATTGTACTGGATGCAGACTTGTCTCAAGGTCTGGTGGTGAGTCTGTAGATGTCTTTACAGGCAGTTGGCCAGAATTCTACTGGGATAGCGAAGGAGCTCAAGGAGAATGACTCATTACTCCATGAGTGAAAGGTCTCACATTTAAATATGCTAAAGAAAATAAGAGTGTTCAAAAGTGGGATTTAAATCCACGCCTTCACGAGAGACTGCTCGGTCACCCTATCCTACACAAAAGCGCAATTTTTCAAGATTGGATGCCAAGCCAGTCATGTGAAGAGTCTAACATTTTGGGGCGGTTTTTTTACTATTTTTTCAGCAGTGCTGACGGAATGACATTGAAGCATGTTTAAGAAAAGATGTGTTGTCAGAAGTGGGATTTAAACCCACGCCTCCAGGGGAGACTGCGACCTTAACGCAGCGCCTTAGACCGATCGGCCATCCTGACTTGTAAAAAAGCCAAGCCTTTCAGAAACGGAAGCAAAAAAAGTCATGCTGAGAGTCCAGTTTTTGGGAATTTATAATAGAAAGATTAGAACTGTTCCTTGTCCATTTCCATCTTGTAGTTATTGGTTTATGATTAACAGTGCTGTAAAAAAGAGGTCCTGAAGGACCCTTTTTCTTGCTTTAACCTGAAAATACAGAAAAACTACCCTGGGAGGTACCCAGCAGTAGTTTAGTGGAGTTCCATTCTCTATAACATTCACTCAAGTAAGCAGAGGAATCTGTATTGTTTTACATAGTTTACTTATATTTAGGGTCTGGCCAGAGATATGGGGATCATGAGTACTCAGAGTAGGTAGAGAATATGGTCAAGGTTAAAAAAGTTGTCAGAAAGGTTAAAAAAGTTGTCAGAAAGGGGTTTTGTGAAAGTTGTGGTACTGAAAAGCTATCTACTGCACCTGAGTGTATGGAGTGGAGCACTTCTCTTTATCAGAATTTAGATTAAGCCGCGTAAATGGTTGGGGCTGCAGGTGTTCGTCATGTAGGGGTTTCTCTGACAGTTTTACAAGGCGTAGAATTTCTTTGGCTCTAAACTCATCTGATACAAAGCCACATGTATATAAGTGGCTCGGGCTGGTCTCTTGCGGCTATAGAGTGCACAATAGCGGAGCTAGGACCAGGATGTGGCCGTGTGTTTTGAATATTGCTACTACTTCACATGGTTGCAGCGGCTTAATGCTATCAGTAATAGAACTCCTCCGTTTGCCCTGCTCAGCTGCATAGAGGTTGGTGGGACAGCTTTGCTGCACTATCACTCATTATACTGGATGCAGACTTGTCTCAAGGTCTGGTGGTGAGTCTGTAGATGTCTTTACAGGCAGTTGGCCAGAATTCTACCGGGATAGCGGAGGAGCTCAAGGAGAATGACTCATTACTCCATGAGTGAAAGGTCTCACATTTAAATAAACTAAAGAAAATATGAGTGTTCAAAAGTGGGATTATAATCCACGCCTTCACGAGAGAATGCTCGGTCACCCTATCCTACACAAAAGCGCAATTTTTCAAGATTGGATGCCAATCCAGTCATCTGAAGAGTCTAACATTTTGGGTCGTTTTTTTTTACTATTTTTTCAGCAGTGCTAACGGAATGACATTGAAGCATGTTTAAGAAAAGATGTGTTGTCAGAAGTGGGATTTGAACCCACGCCTCCAGAGGAGACTGCGACCTTAACGCAGCACCTTAGACTGCTCAGCCATCCTGACTTGTAGAAAAGCCAAGCCTTTCAGAAACGGAAGGAAAAAAAAGTCATGCTGAGAGTCCAGTTTTTGGGAATTCATAATAGAAAGATTAGTACTGTTCCTTGTCCATTTCCATCTTGTAGTTATTGGTTTATGATTAACAGTGCTGTAAAAAAGAGGTCCTGAAGGACCCTTTTTCTTGCTTTAACCTGAAAATACAGAAAAACTACCCTGGGAGGTACCCAGCAGTAGTTTAGTGGAGTTCCATTCTCTATAACATTCACTCAAGTAAGCAGAGGAATCTGTATTGTTTTACATAGTTTACTTATATTTAGGGTCTGGCCAGAGATATGGGGATCATGAGTACTCAGAGTAGGTAGAGAATATGGTCAAGGTTAAAAAAGTTGTCAGAAAGGGGTTTTGTGAAAGTTGTGGTACTGAAAAGCTATCTACTGCACCTGAGTGTATGGAGTGGAGCACTTCTCTTTATCAGAATTTAGATTAAGCCGCGTAAATGGTTGGGGCTGCAGGTGTTTGTCATGTAGGGGTTTCTCTAACAGTTTTACAAGGCGTAGAATTTCTTTGGCTCCAAACTCATCTGATACAAAGCCATATGTATATAAGTGGCTCGGGCTGGTCTCTTGCGGCTATAGAGTGCACAATAGTGGAGCTAGGCCCAGGATGTGGCCGTGTGTCTTGAATATTGCTACTACTTCACATGGTTGCAGCGGCTTAATGCTATCAGTAATAGAACTCCTCCGTTTGCCGTGCTCAGCTGCATAGAGGTTGGTGGGACAGCTTTGCTGCACTATCACTCATTGTACTGGATGCAGACTTGTCTCAAGGTCTGGTGGTGAGTCTGTAGATGTCTTTACAGGCAGTTGGCCAGAATTCTACCGGGATAGCGGAGGAGCTCAAGGAGAATGACTCATTACTCCATGAGTGAAAGGTCTCACATTTAAATAAGCTAAAGAAAATATGAGTGTTCAAAAGTGGGATTATAATCCACGCCTTCACGAGAGAATGCTAGGTCACCCTATCCTACACAAAAGCGCAATTTTTCAAGATTGGATGCCAAGCCAGTCATCTTAAGAGTCTAACATTTTGGGGCGTTTTTTTTACTATTTTTTCAGCAGTGCTGACGGAATGACATTGAAGCATGTTTAAGAAAAGATGTGTTGTTAGAAGTGGGATTTGAACCCACGCCTCCAGGGGAGACTGCGACCTTAACGCAGCGCCATAGACCGCTCGGCCATCCTGACTTGTAGAAAAGGCAAGCTTTTCAGAAACGGAAGCAAAAAAAGTCATGCTGAGAGTCCAGTTTTTGGGAATTCATAATAGAAAGATTAGTACTGTTCCTTGTCCATTTCCATCTTGTAGTTATTGGTTTATGATTAACAGTGCTGTAAAAAAGAGGTCCTGAAGGACCCTTTTTCTTGCTTTAACCTGAAAATACAGAAAAACTACCCTGGGAGGTACCCAGCAGTAGTTTAGTGGAGTTCCATTCTCTATAACATTCACTCAAGTAAGCAGAGGAATCTGTATTGTTTTACATAGTTTACTTATATTTAGGGTCTGGCCAGAGATATGGGGATCATGAGTACTCAGAGTAGGTAGAGAATATGGTCAAGGTTAAAAAAGTTGTCAGAAAGGGGTTTTGTGAAAGTTGTGGTACTCAAAAGCTATCTACTGCACCTGAGTGTATGGAGTGGAGCACTTCTCTTTATCAGAATTTAGATTAAGCCGCGTAAATGGTTGGGGCTGCAGGTGTTTGTCATGTAGGGGTTTCTCTGACAGTTTTACAAGGCGTAGAATTTCTTTGGCTCCAAACTCATCTGATACAAAGCCACATGTATATAAGTGGCTCGGGCTGGTCTCTTGCGGCTATAGAGTGCACAATAGTGGAGCTAGGCCCAGGATGTGGCCGTGTGTCTTGAATATTGCTACTACTTCACATGGTTGCAGCGGCTTAATGCTATCAGTAATAGAACTCCTCCGTTTGCCCTGCTCAGCTGCATAGAGGTTGGTGGGACAGCTTTGCTGCACTATCACTCATTGTACTGGATGCAGACTTGTCTCAAGGTCTGGTGGTGAGTCTGTAGATGTCTTTACAGGCAGTTGGCCAGAATTCTACCGGGATAGCGGAGGAGCTCAAGGAGAATGACTCATTACTCCATGAGTGAAAGGTCTCACATTTAAATATGCTAAAGAAAATATGAGTGTTCAAAAGTGGGATTTAAATCCACGCCTTCACGAGAGACTGCTCGGTCACCCTATCCTACACAAAAGCGCAATATTTCGAGATTGGATGCCAAGCCAGTCATCTGAAGAGTCTAACATTTTAAGGGGGGTTTTTTTTACTATTTTTTCAGCAGTGCTGACGGAATGACATTGAAGCATGTTTAAGAAAAGATGTGTTGTCAGAAGTGGGATTTGAACCCACGCCTCCAGGGGAGACTGCGATCTAAACGCAGCGCCTTAGACCGCTCGGCCATCCTGACTTGTAAAAAAGCCAAGCCTTTCAGAAACGGAAGCAAAAAAAGTCATGCTGAGAGTCCAGTTTTTGGGAATTTATAATAGAAAGATTAGAACTGTTCCTTGTCCATTTCCATCTTGTAGTTATTGGTTTATAATTAACAGTACTGTAAAAAAGAGGTCCTGAAGGACCCTTTTTTTTGCTTTAACCTGAAAATACAGAAAAACTACCCTGGGAGGTACCCAGCAGTAGTTTAGTGGAGTTCCATTCTCTATAACATTCGCTCAAGAAAGCAGAGGAATCTGTATTGTTTTACATAGTTTACTTATATTTAGGGTCTGGCCAGAGATATGGGGATCATGAGTACTCAGAGTAGGTAGAGAATATGGTCAAGGTTAAAAAAGTTGTCAGAAAGGTTAAAAAAGTTGTCAGAAAGGGGTTTTGTGAAAGTTGTGGTACTGAAAAGCTATCTACTGCACCTGAGTGTATGGAGTGGAGCACTTCTCTTTATCAGAATTTAGATTAAGCCGCGTAAATGGTTGGGGCTGCAGGTGTTTGTCATGTAGGGGTTTCTCTGACAGTTTTACAAGGCGTAGAATTTCTTTGGCTCCAAACTCATCTGATGCAAAGCCACATGTATATAAGTGGCTCGGGCTGGTCTCTTGCGGCTATAGAGTGCACAATAGTGGAGCTAGGCCCAGGATGTGGCCGTGTGTCTTGAATATTGCTACTACTTCACATGGTTGCAGCGGCTTAATGCTATCAGTAATAGAACTCCTCCGTTTGCCGTGCTCAGCTGCATAGAGGTTGGTGGGACAGCTTTGCTGCACTATCACTCATTGTACTGGATGCAGACTTGTCTCAAGGTCTGGTGGTGAGTCTGTAGATGTCTTTACAGGCAGTTGGCCAGAATTCTACCGGGATAGCGGAGGAGCTCAAGAAGAATGACTCATTACTCCATGAGTGAAAGGTCTCACATTTAAATATGCTAAAGAAAATATGAGTGTTCAAAAGTGGGATTTAAATCCACGCCTTCACGAGAGACTGCTCGGTCACCCTATCCTACACAAAAGCGCAATTTTTCAAGATTGGATGCCAAGCCAGTCATCTGAAGAGTCTAACATTTTGGGGCGTTTTTTTTACTATTTTTTCAGCAGTGCTAACGGAATGACATTGAAGCATGTTTAAGAAAAGATGTGTTGTCAGAAGTGGGATTTGAACCCACGCCTCCAGGGGAGACTGCGACCTTAACGCAGCGCCTTAGACCGATCGGCCATCCTGACTTGTAAAAAAGCCAAGCCTTTCAGAAACGGAAGCAAAAAAAGTCATGCTGAGAGTCCAGTTTTTGGGAATTTATAATAGAAAGATTAGAACTGTTCCTTGTCCATTTCCATCTTGTAGTTATTGGTTTATAATTAACAGTACTGTAAAAAAGAGGTCCTGAAGGACCCTTTTTCTTGCTTTAACCTGAAAATACAGAAAAACTACCCTGGGAGGTACCCAGCAGTAGTTTAGTGGAGTTCCATTCTCTATAACATTCACTCAAGTAAGCAGAGGAATCTGTATTGTTTTACATAGTTTACTTATATTTAGGGTCTGGCCAGAGATATGGGGATCATGAGAACTCAGAGTAGGTAGAGAATATGGTCAAGGTTAAAAAAGTTGTCAGAAAGCGGTTTTGTGAAGGTTGTGGTACTGATAAGCTATCTACTGCACCTGAGTGTATGGAGTGGAGCACTTGTCTTTATCAGAATTTAGATTAAGCCGCGTAAATGGTTGGGGCTGCAGGTGTTCGTCATGTAGGGGTTTCTCTGACAGTTTTACAAGGGGTAGAATTTCTTTGGCTCCAAACTCATCTGGTACAAAGCCACATGTATATAAGTGGCTCGGGCTGGTCTCTTGCGGCTATAGCGTGCACAATAGTGGAGCTAGGCCCAGGATGTGGCCGTGTGTCTTGAATATTGCTACTACTTCACATGGTTGCTGCGGCTTAATGCTATCAGTAATAGAACTCCTCCGTTTGCCGTGCTCAGCTGCATAAAGGTTGGTGGGACAGCTTTGCTGCACTATCACTCATTGTACTGGATGCAGACTTGTCTCAAGGTCTGGTGGTGAGTCTGTAGATGTCTTTACAGGCAGTTGGCCAGAATTCTACCGGGATAGCGGAGGAGCTCAAGGAGAATGACTCATTACTCCATGAGTGAAAGGTCTCACATTTAAATATGCTAAAGAAAATATGAGTGTTCAAAAGTGGGATTTAAATCCACGCCTTCACGAGAGACTGCTCGGTCACCCTATCCTACACAAAAGCGCAATTTTTCAAGATTGGATGCCAAGCCAGTCATCTGAAGAGTCTAACATTTTGGGGCGTTTTTTTTACTATTTTTTCAGCAGTGCTGACGGAATGACATTGAAGCATGTTTAAGAAAAGATGTGTTGTCAGAAGTGGGATTTGAACCCACGCCTCCAGGGGAGACTGCGACCTAAACGCAGCGCCTTAGACCGCTCGGCCATCCTGACTTGTAAAAAATCCAAGCCTTTCAGAAACGGAAGCAAAAAAAGTCATGCTGAGAGTCCAGTTTTTGGGAATTTATAATAGAAAGATTAGAACTGTTCCTTGTCCATTTCCATCTTGTAGTTATTGGTTTATAATTAACAGTACTGTAAAAAAGAGGTCCTGAAGGACCCTTTTTCTTGCTTTAACCTGAAAATACAGAAAAACTACCCTGGGAGGTACCCAGCAGTAGTTTAGTGGAGTTCCATTCTCTATAACATTCGCTCAAGAAAGCAGAGGAATCTGTATTGTTTTACATAGTTTACTTATATTTAGGGTCTGGCCAGAGATATGGGGATCATGAGTACTCAGAGTAGGTAGAGAATATGGTCAAGGTTAAAAAAGTTGTCAGAAAGGTTAAAAAAGTTGTCAGAAAGGGGTTTTGTGAAAGTTGTGGTACTGAAAAGCTATCTACTGCACCTGAGTGTATGGAGTGGAGCACTTCTCTTTATCAGAATTTAGATTAAGCCGCGTAAATGGTTGGGGCTGCAGGTGTTTGTCATGTAGGGGTTTCTCTGACAGTTTTACAAGGCGTAGAATTTCTTTGGCTCCAAACTCATCTGATACAAAGCCACATGTATATAAGTGGCTCGGGCTGGTCTCTTGCGGCTATAGAGTGCACAATAGTGGAGCTAGGCCCAGGATGTGGCCGTGTGTCTTGAATATTGCTACTACTTCACATGGTTGCAGCGGCTTAATGCTATCAGTAATATCCAAGCGATTCTGAGATTGTTTTCTCGTGACACTTTGGGCTTCATGTTCGTGGTAAAATTTGGTCGATATATTCAGTCTTTATTTGTCAAAAATTGCAAAATTTAGAGAAAATTTACAAAAAATAGCATTTTTCAGAATTTAAATGCATCTGCTTGAAAAACAGACGGTTATACCACCCAAAATAGTTACTAGTTCACATTTCCCATATGTCTACTTTAGATTGGCATCGTTTTTTGAACATTCTTTTATTTTTCTTGGACGTTACAAGGTTTAGAACATAAACAGCAATTTCTCATATTCTTAAGAAAATTTAAAAAGCCTTTTTTTGAAGGTACCTGTTCAGTTCTGAAGTGGATTTGAGGGGCCTATGTATTAGAAACCCCCATAAAACACCCCATTTTAAAAACTAGACCCCTCAAAGTATTCAAAACAGCATTTAGAAAGTTTTTTAAACCTTCAGGCATTTCACAGGAATTAAAGCAAAGTGGAAATGAAATTTGCAAATTTCATTTTTTCTGCTGAATTTCAATTTTATTCAATTTTTTTCTGTAACACAGAAGGTTTTACCAGAGAAATACTACTAAATATGTATTGTCCAGATTCTGCAGTTTTTAGAAATGTCCCACATGTGGCTCTAGTGCGCTCGTGGACTAAAACACAAGCCCTAGAAGCAAAGAAGCACCTAGTGCATTTTGAGGCCTCTTTTTTATTAGAATATATTTTAGGCAGCATGCCAGGTTTGAAGAGGTGTTGAGGTATCAAAACAATGGAAACCCACCAGAAGTGACCCCATTTTGGAAATTACACCCCTCAAAGAATTAATTTATGTTTTTTGTTATCATTTTGATCCCACAGTTTTTTCACAGCACCTATTTGAATTGGGCTGTGAAATGAAAAAAATTATATTTTTTCCAATAAGATGTCATTTTTGATCAAAATTTCTTATTTTCACAGGGAACAACATACCCCATTTTGTTGCCCAATTTGTCCTTAGTGCGGCAATACCCCATTTGTGGTGATAAACTGCCGTTTGGGCCCATTGGAGGGCTCAGAAGGAAAGGAGCGCTATGTGTTTGTTGGAGTCCAGATTTTGCTGGATTTGTTTTCGGGTGCCATGTCGCATTTGCAGAGCCCCAGAGTTATCAAAGCAATGGAAACCCACCAGAAGTGACCCCATTTTGGAAACTACACCCCTCATGGAATTCATTTATGGTTTTTGTTATCATTTTGACGGCACAGTTTTTTCACAGCACGTATTTGAATTGGGCTGTGAAATGAAAAAAATGATATTTTTTCCAATAAGATGTCATTTTTGATCAAAATTTCTTATTTTCACAAGGAACAAAATACCCCATTTTGTTGCCCAATTTGTCCTTAGTGCGGCAATACCCCATTTGTGATGATAAACTGCCGTTTGGGCCCATGGGAGGGCTGAGAAGGAAAGGACCACCATTTGGCCTACTGGAGCTTTTCTGGTGCTAAGTCATGTATGCAGAAGCCCCTGAGGTACCAGTACAGTTGAAACCCCCGAGAAGTGACCCCATTTTAAAAACTACACCCCTTAAGACATTCATCTAGAGGTGTAGTGAGCATTTTGACCCCACAGGTACTGTGTAAAAGATAATGCGCAGCAGATGGTGCAGTGTGAGATTTGCAATTTTATATATATATATGCCATTTCAGTGTCCAATATATTGTGCCCAGCATGCGCCACCGGAGATATACACCCCTTAAATTGTAATGTGGGTTCTCCTGGGTACGGCAATACCCTACATGTGGCTGTTATCAGCTGCCTGGGCATACGGCAGGGCTCAGAAGGGAAAGATGAGGGGGGTAAGCTGTGCGGAGTGCATCAGGGTAAATTAAAAATCAAGGCATGTATGATACATTTTAAAACAATCTTTTATACAGAGCCCTGGTTTTTCGGGATACGTGTCACATTGGTATATTGTGTTCTTCCTTATCCCCCTCTTATAGCAGACTCTGCACCTCTTTTGACTCTTTCCCTTTCCACCGGTTTGGGGAACTTCTCCTGGAAAGTGTTGCCCTGGTACGATGCGTGTGGCCTCTCTTCCAGAAGTACTGGGTGCCCCCCCTTCCTGGTCCCTAAAGATTAGATCTTGAAATTCCAGGAAAGTTCCCCTCTGGCCTGCACATCGACGTAGCACGTACGCATTGTACAATGCCATCTGTATGATGTGCCCGGCCAGCTTCTTATGCCACACCACATGGCACTGTAGGGCTTCAAGACTTGATTTGACAAGTCCATCCCTCCCATGTACCTATTGTAGTCCAGGATGCAGTCTGGTTTGGGGGTGGCCTTTCCTTCATATATCCTAAATCTGTAGGTATACCCTGATGCACTCTCGCACAGCTTATACATCTTCACGCCATACCTTGCCCTCTTACCCGGCAGGTACTGGCGGAATTGAACCCTCCCTTTAAAATGTACCAGGGACTCATCAATAGAAATACACTTCTTGGGGGTGTATGCTGGGAAAATCGGGCACTGAAATGGTCTAATAGGGGTCACCGTTTATACAAACGGTCAAAACTGGGGTCATCTCGGGGTGGGCACGGCTCATTATCAGTATAATGTAAGAAGCGAAGTATTGCCTCATTTATTTATTTTTTTAGGTTCCAGTTCAGTTCAGAAGTTGTTTTGAGGGGCCATATATTAGAAACCCTATCAAACACCCCATTCTAGAAACTAGACCTCTCAAAGTATTCACAACAGCATTTAGAAAGTTTATTAACCCTTTAGGTGTTTCACAGAAATTTAGAGCAAAGTAGAGGTGAAATTAACTTTTTTTTTTTGTCATAAAATCCTCTTTATACCATTTTTTTTATAACACAAAAGGATTTATCAGAGAAACACAACTTAATACTTATTGCCCAGATTCTGCAGTTTTGAGAAATATCCCACATGTGGCCCTCGGGCGGTAATGGATTGAAGCCCCGGCCTCCGAAGCAAAGGAGCGCCTAGTGGATTTTGAGCCCTCTTTTTTATTAGGCACCATGTCCGGTTTGAAGAGGTCTTGTGGTGCCAAAACAGTGGAAACCCCCCAAAAGTGACCCCAATTTGGAAACTAGACCCCTTGAGGAATTCATTGCAGTTTTCATGGGGTGCATGCGGCTTTTTGATCAGTTTTTATTCTATTTTTAGGGGGCGTGGTGACTAAAAAACAGCAATTCTACTATTGTTTTTTTATTCTATTTTTTTTACAGTGTTCACCGTGCGCTATAAATGACATATTCACTTTATTCTGCGGGGCGATACGATTACGGCGATACCAGAGGTTTATAGTTTTTTTTTTATGTCTTATGGCGTTTGCACAATAAAATACGTTTTGTAAACAATCATTCACTTTTTGTGTTTCCTTATTCTAAGAGCCAGAACGTTTTTATTTTTCAATCAATAAAGCCGTGCGAGGACTTATTTTTTGCGTAACGAACTGTAGTTTCGATCAGTACCATTTTTCGGTACATGCGACTTCTTGATCTCTTTTTATTCCATTTTTTGGGAGGTGAAGTGACCAAACAATTGTGATTCTGGTACGGTTTATTATTATTTTCTTTTACGGCGTTCACCGTGCGGGATAAATAACGAAATAATTTTGTAGTTCAGGCCGTTACGGACGCGGCGATACCAATTATGTATAGTTTATTTGTTTATTTATCTATTTTTATTAATAATAAAGGACTGATAAGGGAAAAGGGGGATTTTTACTTTTAATACTTTTAAATCTTTTATTTTCTTATTTTTACACAACTTTTTTTAACTGTTTTTTTACTTTATTACTTTGTCCCACTAGGGGACTTGAGGGCAGGGGACCCTGATCGCTATTCTAATACACTGCACTACATGCGTAGTGCAGTGTATTAGAACTGTCAGCTACTCACTGACAGCAAGCATAGTGGGTCCTGACGTTGTCAGGACCCACTAGGCTTCCGTCTATGGCATAGCCGGACGCCATTGTTTGGTGTCCGGTTGCCATAGTCACCATCGCCGGCCGCTATCGTGTAGCAGGCCGGCGATGGCGGATTAACCCCTAAGAAGCCGCGATCGCTATTGAACGCGGCTTCTGAGGGGTTAATCGGCGGGGGAGCTCCGCGATCGGTCCCGTCACATTGAGCAGTGATAGTCTGCTGTCGGAAACAGCAGCTATCACAGCTCATGAACGCGCGCCACGCGAACGGCGCCGTGTTTACTCCATGACATACTATTATGTCATGGAGCGCGAACGATGCACTTCCCATGACATAATAGTATGTCCTGGAGCGTTAAGGGGTTAAACATTTGTGATATAATGGGTCGTCCTAAATAGATCACTGAATTCCAGCGTGGTCCGGTAAAAGGATGTTATCGCTGCAACAAGCAGTTCGTGAAATTTCTTCCCTCTACGATGTTTCACAATCAACTGTGAGTGATATTATTACAAAGTGGAAGGAACCGCAGCATCTCAGCCATGATGTGGAGACCATGTAAAGTTACAGAGTGAGGTCGCCGAGTGCTGAGGCGCAGAGTACATAAATGTCACCAACGCTCTGCTGACTCAATAACTGCAGAGTATAAACCTCCTCTGGTATTAACATCAGCACAAAAACTGCACTGGGAGCTCCATGGAATGGGATTCCATAGCCAATCAACTGCAAGAAAGCTTTATATCACCAAGCACAAATGCCAAGCGTCAGATGGAGTGATGTAAAGTGATGGACTCCGGAGTTCTGTGGAGTAATGAATCACCCTTCTCTATCTGGCAGTTTGATGGATGAGTCTGGGTTTGGCTGGTTGTGGCTGTATGTACCGCCCTGATTCCCCCGTCAATATTAATAAATGTGGCTGGAGGCTTAATAAATATGGTGTTCGGCATGTCTGCCTTAACTGCATTGTCCTCTTGGTCTAAATCAGTGGTCTTCAACGTATGGCTCTCCGCCTGTTGTAAAACTACAACTCTAAGGCTGGGTTCACACGGAGTATTTTGCCGAGTTTTTCGGCAAAAACGGCGCGAAAATGCATCCCATTGATTTCAATGGGAGGCGTCGGCGTCTGTTTCCCGCGAGCAGTAAAACTGCCTCGCGGGAAAAGAAGCGACATGCCCTATCTTCGGGCGCTTCCGCCTCTGACCTCCCATTGACTTCAATGGGAGGCAGAGAAAGCGTATTTCGCTGTGTTTTATGCCCGCGGCGCTCAATGGCCGCGGGCGAAAAACGCCGCGAAAAACTCAGCGAAAATCGGCGTGCAGGGAGAGGAAAATCCTCCTCAAACTTCCAAACTGAATTTTGAGGCAGATATTCCTCCTGCAAAATACTCTGTGTGAACATAGCCTAACATGCCCTTATGCCTGCATCATTTAGGTCATGCTGGGAGTTGTAGTTTTAGAACAGCTGGAGGACCACAGGTCAGAGACCACTGATATAAATCAATGCTTAAAAAATAGAAGATAGCAGAAACATTTTTTTATTTCTACATCAGGGACACAACATAATCCACAGTCTCCACTTCTATTATGCATTTATTTTTATAGCATTTGGTGTGATTGGAGACAATGAAGTCCTGAATATCCTTCAGTTGAGAAAAAGCGGACAAAAACACCTGGGAAGAAACGGACACTCGACTCTTGGGTTATTAATATATCAAATTTTATTCATACAAATATATATAAAAATCGGCATCAATAGTGACTCTGCATTACAGTAAAGATATCACTTATCCGGCCGGGTGAGAACAATATAGCCAAAAGAGGAAAATGATGCACCAATAGACACACAATGAAGTAAACCAGTATACAAAAAAGGTAAGGAAAATATGTGGTAGTGTTGGCCAAAAAATTCAGGAGTCAAGCAATTCCGTTAACATCTATTAATAGTGGAAAGACGCCATATACTCATCCGCCAATGAGGCACCTCAGCTAAGGTGGGTGAAAATGGTGGGCCCAGATAGAGCTTGGCAAAGTCGATCACTGACCATCCCTTGAAATATCGTCCAGGATTGGTCTCAACTGCAGCAAGTGGAATAGGTCCCCCGTTATGGAGTCTTGTTTGGCACCAGTACAAGGCCAGGTACAGTATGTCCCAATAACAAGCAGCACAAGGAGGGCCAGCACCAGCCAACCACGCGTTTCGTCACCACGTAACTTCAGAGCGTTACATAGCAGGGGTAAGTCAAGCTACAAATGATCAAACATGTTAAATTACACTGTTAGTCCTAACCCCATTAGGGTTCATCCAAAAGAAAAATAATAAAAATAATGAGAATAAGAACTAAAATAAGATGAAATAAGTTAATCCTACAGTTGAGTTTGGGTCTTGTTGTTGTTCTGTTTTTTTCCTCCTTTAGTTGTTATCTTTTCTTATTTCTCTTGTTCTTTCTTTGTTGTTGTTACTCTCCTCTCCTCTTGGATCCACCACATCATCACTTTGGACCTTTTTGCTCCATATAAGTGTTTCTTATGGCAATCACTGTACGAAAAAATGACCAGCCTCTTTCGGTTTCAGTGACCACCTCCTCCACAGTGATCACAGTTTCCTCTGTTACCATGACCTGATGTTACTCATAATCTGCCGCCATTGCTCCTCTTGCCTCCATTGCCCGGTGTTCTACTTCACGTGGTATCCGTCTGTGTGTTTCTGTAATTTCTCCTATCTCCATGATGTTATTCCTCTCCACTCTTCTGTCATCCAACTCTCTCTCCATGATGTTATTCCTCTCCACTCTTCTGTCATCCAACTCTCTCTCCATGATGTTATCTCTCTCTTCTCTTCTGTCACTCATCTCTGTCTCCATGATGTTATCTCTCTCTTCTTTTATGTCACCCACCTCTCCTTCCGCTATCACCGTCTGCTCTCTCGACTCTTTAAAATAGAATTGATTATTAGTAATGGATCTTTACTAATGTATATATTGTATATTCTCTGCTGGTTGGTAAAGCTGAATGTGAATGTTAATAAATGAGTTAGAACTGAGGACTATTTGGCAGGACCACAGATGGCACTTGTCTATGGGCACCTGTAGCTCACGTCTTCAAGACATTTTTTTTTTCATCGATGTATCGGATTTAAACCTTATTCACACAAACGTGTCCGTTTTGAACGCGCAAAAGTTCAGTGTGGCATCAGCATATGGTGCGTGGCTGCATGATTTTCGCGCAGCCGGCATTATTATGACACTCTGTTTTTATGTTAAAGTAAAGAAGGAGGGGCTTTTATGTTTCCCTTCACTTATTTAACAACTGTAGCGCGAATGACGCGCGTCACCCGGAAGTGCCTCCATGTGCCGTGCGCGATTTGCACGCACCCATTGACTTCAATGGGTGGGTGCTGCGCGAAGCACAGGCAAGTATAGGACATGTCGACAGATTTACGCAGCGGACACACACTGACTGAAAATCACTGACAGTCTGAACGTCCCCATAGCCTAACATAGGTCCGGGTGACGCAGTGATTTTCACGCTCGTCTCATGGACGTAATATACGTTAGTGTGAATAAGGCCTAAAAATTATTTACCAAACCTGATCCTCCAAAGGATGAAGAGCTGGAGTGTCCATATTGTGTTTTAGTACTTACTATGTATATTGTTACATTACTAGCGTTACCTGGCCGCTGCACCACCACTTCCTCCAGGTCATGATCTTCCTGATGTTTTTTCTTTAGTCTCCTCCTAAAATGATGAGAGGCTCTTGAGCTACAAACATCTTAGATGAAAATTCATTCATGTAACCTGTTTAATATCATCATTAAAGGGGAAACTGAGCAAAAATCAGTCATCTGTAAAATACTATATAGACAAGTCAGAAGATCACAATGGTCCGCACCTGTGAGGTCAAATTTTTATACTTTTGAAAAATCGCTAAAACGTGTCCAAACCCCTTCATTGCCAGTCAGTGTTTTCAATGGCAGCTTAATTACAACATTATGTCCGAGATTTCCTGTCACTGGAGTCTCCCGGGGGAGCGCTCTGTAGAGAGGTGATTCACAACCTTATTACCGTGGATGATCCCTTAAAATGTTTACACTGCCGGAGAACCCTTACCCCAATTAATGCCTAACAGTAGCTTCAAGTCTGGGCGGGTAACGTATTCTATAATTCTTGCCCAGTACTTTAAAGGGGTATTCTCCATTCACACATTTATGGTATATCCACAGGATATGTCATAAATATGTGATAGGTGCAAAACACACTTCTGGGATCCGCACCTACCGTATGTGGAGCTACCTGGAGCTCGCTTGCTCGACTGTTTCTGTAACTCTCATACAACTGAATATGCATGGCGACCTGTCCATTCATTCTGCGCCTGGATATGGTGGACAATTGACGCCAATTCTCGACACAGGAGTGGCCCTCAGGGCTGTGACCCGCACGTATCACACATTTATGGAATATCCTGTGAATATGCCATAAATGTGTGAAATAGACAAACCCCTCTAATTTGGTTGAAATATGGTGAGATATGGTGACCGTTTTGCCGAGTAGGATGAAATCCATTTCTCTTCCCTACTGTGAAAGTTACAGGTCTTGCAGTTCGGAGTTCTTTGTTCTGGGGAACCCTTCATCAGAGCCCAAGGATCCCCTGATTGGGAAACACTTCTGTAGAGTGACAACACACCTTCCTACTGAAAATCTGAGGGGCTCTAAATCCATGGACCACCTTAGAAATTACCTTCTAAAATGTCTCTCTGACATAAGATTTCTACTTTAAGTGTATGATGAAAACGGCCGTAACCCTCCCAAATAAGGGTACGATCACACGGCCTATTTTCAGACGTAAGTCGGGCGTTTTACACCTCGAATTAAGACTAAAAAAACACCCCTAATACGCCTACAAACATCTGCCCATTGCTTTCAATGGGTTTTACAGTGTTCTGTTCCCACGAGCCTTAATTTTACGCGTCGCTGTCAAAATACGGCGCGTAAAATTATGGCTCATCAAAAGAAGGGAAGGACACTTCTTGGGACGTTTTTGGAGCCGTTTTTCATAGACTCTATTGAAATTAGCTCCAAAAACGGCCGTAAAAAGCGCAGCGAAAACGCTGCGAAAAACGTGAGTTACTCAAAAAACGTCTGAAAATCAGGCGAAAACAGCTCCGTATTTTCAGACGTATTTTGCTAAGCCGTGTGAACATAACCTAAGACAGGTGAATTATAATTTATAATGTAATAATACTTATATAATAGTCGTCATGGAAACAAGAATAGAAGAAAGTTATAACTTACCAAATATATACAACGCCTCCGATCCCTCCTACAACCATTAATATAGCCCATGGGGCACTTATTAACGCAATTTTATACAACTCTGTTTAAGAAAGAAATAAAATTACATTAAAATTGTTTATCATACGTGTTACAAAAATATTAATTAAAAGGGAACTCCACTAACATCAAATATTCATTAACCCCATGTAGACATCTGCTATGTATATATATATATATATATATATATATATATATATATATTCATACAATGCTGGCACTAAAAAGGTTAGCACAACATGCCGTACTTGTACAGTGCTGTGATGGTGCGGGCTCAGAAGCTGTATGTAAGGCCCCATGCACACGAACGTAAAAATGCCCGTAATCACGGGCCGTAATTACGGCCAGTAATTACGGGCCCATAGACTTCTATTCAGGCCGTAATTACGGCGTGGGCAGGCCCATAGAAGTCTATGGGGCTCCTATAATTAGGGGTGACTACGTGTGTGCACCCGTAAGTACGGGAGCGTTGCTAGGCGACGTCAGTGTATAGTCACTATCCAGGGTGCTGAAAGAGTTAAACGATCGGCAGTAACTCTTTCAGCACCAGGGACAGTGGCTACCGATCATAATATAGATAAAGCTGTAAAAAAAAAAAAAGACGTTCATACTTACCCAGAACTCCCTTCTTCTTCCTCCAGTCTGGCCTCCTGGGATGACATTACAGCCCATGTGACTGCTGCAGCCAATCACAGGCCAATCACTGGCTGCAGCAGTCACATGGACTGCACGTCATCCAGGGAGGTCGGACTGGATGTCAAGAGAGGGACGCGTCACCAAGACAACGGCCGGGTAAGTATGAATTTTAATTTTACTTTTATTACGGAAAGGGCTGTCCCTTCTCTCTATCCTGGACTGATAGAGAGAAGGGCTGCCGATTACTGCAGTGTAATTTTGCAGCGAAAACGTGCCTGTAAATACGGGTGGAATACGGGTGACACCGGACCCGTATTTATGGGCACGGGTCCGTAAATACTGGTGCAATACGGGTCGAATACGTGTGATCAAGGACCCGTATTTATGCCAGTATTTACGAGTGGCCAAAAATACGGTCGTGTGGATGGGGCCTAACCAGCTGACACCTCGCTCTAATGGCCAGGATCGGGGATAACTCCAATTTCTTCCATTTAACCGTTAGTTGCAGTCAACGCTGACCCCGGCATCTACGTGGTTAGACAGAGAAAAGGAACGCAATTACGGGATGCCGATGGGTTATATGGCAAACGGGGGCCTAACCATGGCCTCCAGTTCCGCCATCTTACTACACCTAGTGGGAGGGTCTGATATGATGCCTGTTAGCGTAATGCTTACAGGTATAATACGCTGCAATACAGGAGTATTTCACGGTATTATATGAGCGACCAACAGATCACATAGTCTAGTCCACTAGTAGGACTAAAAAAAGGGAAGAAAATAGTTCAACAAAATGTTTAAAAATATAAGAAAAAAGAGAAAAAAATAAATAAATACAAAATAAACTCTTTATCCCCAATAAAAATGGTTTATTATGTCAAAGAGTCTAAAGAATAAAAAAAAGGTATACATAATTGGTATCGCCGCGTTCATAATGATCTGAATTACAAAATGATCATGTTATTTAACCCGCATAGTGAAGGCCGTTAAAAAAAGAAACAATAAACAATTCCAGAATTGCTGTTTTAAATTCATCCTCTCTCACAAAAAAATAAAATAAAAAGCGATTTAAGGGTATGTTCACACGACCTATTTTCAGCCGTAAACCCCCGAAAAACGGCCAAAAAATCGGAAGCAGAACGCCTCCAAACATCTGCCCATTGATTTCAATGGGAAAACGGCGTACTGTTCCGAAGGAGGGTTTTTCGCGGCCGCGAAAAAGAAGTGCAGGACACTTCTTGGGATGTTTTTGGAGCCGTTTTCCATAGACTCAAACGTCAAGTCATCCCACAGCTCCGTCAATCGAAAAAGAAAAAAGCTATGGCTCTCAAATTATGGCTACACAAAAACATGATTTTTTTTAAAAGAAAGTTTTTTAATTGTGCATTATAGTAAAACCTAAAATAAATAATTATATAAATGTGTTCTCTCCATGATCGCACTGACCCGAAGAATCAAATTACGTTTGTAAAAACTAAACAAAAAAAACAATGGCGTTATTGATTATTTCCACTACCTCTGCTCAAAAAAACAACATAAAATTTATAAAACTTATTTTAAACCTCAAATGGCGCCATTGAAAAATTGTACTGTAAAAAATAAGGCCTCGTACGGCTACATTGATGGAAAAAAGACGTCCCATGGATTGCAGGAATAAAATAAATAAATCGCTGTGACCTGAAGGGGTAAAACTATTAAAATTCTTCATTTCTTAAAACTTATTGACTTATTTTTATTTTTACTCTGTTGGTTGGACAGACCTCAAGTATATGTTTCTTGTCTAGAGACAGGCGCAAAAGAAATAAGCACAGCCCAGGAGCGCCCTATGCCAGTCTACAGGAGACCGGGGGCACGTGCTGATGACATCATCGGCGCCACCTCAGGACTTCATCATAGAAGAAACCCCCAGTTCCGGCATTATTTATTATAAACTATTACTAGATTACAGGTAGGGGAGGAGGGAGACAAATGGGGAGAATTATAAAAGCTGTCTAAAAGAAAAACTGGTCTTGTTGCCCATAGCAACCAATCACAGCGCAGCTTTCATTTTCCCAGAGCTGTGTTAAAAATAAATGCTGAACTCTGATTGGTTGCTATGGACAACAAGGTCAGTTTTCCTGTTAGACAGTTTTGATAAATGAGGCCCCATAATGTCTTACTGCTGAGGATCTTTCCAATCTTGGTTTAGTAGATTAATAATTGCTCATAAACATCATATCAAACGATTATAAAAGTTCCCAGATCAGGCAATGTGGCCCTTTTTATACTAAATGCCCCCAGTAGTGAGTTGGAAAACCAATGGGGCCTAGTGTTATTAACTGACACTCCAGAAAACCATTGTTATGACAACCACAAGGCCGCCATTTATCACAATGGAAATAAGAAGCACAGTTGCATGGAAGCACGGCTCTATGAGTGTATATAATTGTGGCGCACTGCCGGCGCAGCGGTGAGGTAAGTAAATGTTTTTTTTCCCATTTATTTTATTTAAATATCCGATCATGGGGGACGTTGCGGGGCCTGCGTGTACCACAGAGTAATATCTACGCCAGACTCAGAGCTGACAAAGATTTTCGCTACGATTTCTGACAGTCTCTGGCATAAATTATAATAAATTTGTTGGCCCGCGGGAGGTACCATTCCCTTTTACTAAGCTCCTCCCACTTTTTTTTAAAAAAAAGTCTCCAGAGCAGCGTAAACGGCCAAAAGTAAAAAATGTTACTGCCAATTGCAACTTTTAACTCCGTTTGCGACTTTTCTACGTTAGAAAACTTGCGTCGAAAGTTGATAACTCCCCTTATTAAGTCTCACACCTAAAAACGTCACCACTGCTCCATTTCTGAACATAGAAGCTGCTGTCCTTCTAATTCCTTCTATTATTCCAATTGGTCATAAAATGTCTTAATAATAGAAAAGTCTCCATATAAGCAGAGCACTTACCCATCATCCTCTCTCGCTCGCCTTCACTAACCCTCAGAGGCTCAGGTGGCTGATCAGAACATTATGTCACCTCTGTGCAGCATTGTGACATCACCTCTATTATGATGTAATCCTTCGGGGATATCATCAGAACCAAGACATTGTGACATCATCCGTATAATGTCATCATGGCAAATATCAGTTATTAGAACCTATAACATTAAGCCAATTGTGACATTAAAGACCGTAGAATTATTTTTTTTGTTTTTGTAGTCACACACAAGAGCCAAAACATGTTTTCTTTTTCTGTAGCCGTGTGAGGTCTTGTTTTTTGCGGGATGAATTGCATTTTTGTTTTGTGTATTTCTCGTTTTGTGTATTTCATGTATTTTTTTTAAGCCAAAACCAGGAACGTAACCTAAACAAAAGAAATATATAAAGAAAGGCCATGCATGCAAAATCTGCACAGTGTGAACAAGGTCTTTATGTCGCTGCATTCCAAGAGCCATAACTTTTTTCTTTCGTCTCTGTAGCTGTATCCAGGCTTGTTTTCTGCAGGACAATTAATATTTTTATATTTTTATTGGAATCATTTTGGGGTAGATAGATTATTGATTCTTATTGTTTTTTTTAAGGAAGAATAGGGAAGAAAGCAATTTTGCCTTTGTTTTTTGCGTGTTTTGTTCTACGCCGTTTACCGCGCAGTTTGAATAACGTGTTAACTTTATCATACAGATCGTGTAATAGCAGCAATCCCATTTAAGTGTAATTTTTTTTTTTTTTTTTTTTTTAGCAAAATAGCTTTTCTAAACTAGACAACCCTTTATAGCAAAGCTTTCCACTGAAATGGCCGTTTAACCCCCAAGGGAGTGGGCTCTCTTTGTCTTCCCATTGCTGACATCCGCGACGTGATATCGGGGTTTGACAGTTATATATGGCAGCCAGGGGCCTAAGAAAGGTCCCTATAACTTCCATATGTAGTTTCCTATTAGGCCGTGCTTTAACCCCTTCGCGCATCATGATATAAAGGCACGTCATGGTGCGGGGGGGGAATGTGTGGAGCGTCCTCACGTGCTGAGCACGCTCCATACACAGCGGGTGTCAGCTGCGTATTACACCTGGGACAAACGGTCAGGAACAACGATCGCGCTGCTCCTGGCCATTTAACCCCTCAAATGCTGTGATCAATTACGACCGCGGCAACTGTGGCGTTAAAAAGAGGGGGAGGCCCCCTCTGACCAGCTCATCGGCGCCCCACACGCGATCGTGCGGTGCCAATGGTTGTCATGGCTCTGCCTTTGGAAGGGCTTAACAGAAGCCGGTAAAAATGACAATATATTGCAATACATTAGAATTTCAGTGTATTGTACCAGTGATCCAGGATCGCTGATTCAATTCCCCAGGGGGACTAATAGGTTGTGTAAAAAAAACAGTTAAATAAAGTTTTTAGTAGTGAGAATAAAAATGTAAAATTCAAAAAAAAATCCCTTTTCCAAACTTGTACAATATAAAATGATATAACCCGCAAATTGAACGCCATAAAAAGAAAAAAATTGAAAATGCCACAATCGCTCTTTTTCGGTCAACTTATTGCTAAAAAAAATGTAATAAAAAGTGATCAAGAAGTTGTATGTACCAAAAATTGTATCAATAAAAACGAAAGCTCATCCCACTAAAAATAAGCCCTCACACCGCTGAATCCACGGCAAAATAAATAAGTTATGGCTCTCAGAGAGTAGTGAATGAAACATATTTTATTTTAATTTTTTTAAACAAATTATAATTTTTTTTTTAAAGTAGTAAAATATCAAAAAACTATATAAATTTGGTAACACCGTAATCATATTGAGCCGTATAATAAAGTTAAGTTGTCGTTTTTACCGCTCGGTGAACGCTGTAAAACCGAAACCCAAGAAACAATAGAGGAAATGCAGTTTTATCCAATTTCAGTCGCAAATACGTTTTTTCTCAGTTTCACTGTATTATATATTATCTATGGGTAGGTGTGTGGCATTATCTACAGAGGACACTGTGGCATTATCTACAGAGGGCACTGTGACAGCATCTACAGAGGGCACTGTGGCATTATCTACAGAGGGCACTGTGGCATTATCTAGGGGTGTGTGGCATTATCTACAGAGGGCACTGTGACAGCATCTACAGAGGGCACTGTGGCATTATCTACAGAGGGCACTGTGACAGCATCTACAGAGGACACTGTGGAAGTATCTACAGAGGGCACTGTGACATTATCTAGGGGTGCGTGGCATTATCTACAGAGGGCACTGTGGCATTATCTACCGAGGGCACTGTGGAATTATCTACAGAGGGCACTGTGGCAGCGTCTACAGAGGGCAATGTGGCAGCGTCTACAGAAGGCACTGTGGCAGTATCTACAGAGGGCACTGGGCAGCGTCTACAGAGGGCACTGTGGCAGTATCTACCGAGGGCACTCTGGCATTATCTATGGGTGGGTGTGTGGCAGTATCTACAGAGGGCACTGTGGCATTATCTAGGGGTGCATGGCATTATCTACAGAGTGCACTGTGGCATTATCTACCGAGGCCACTGTGGAATTATCTACAGAGGGCACTGTGGCATTATCTAGGGGTGTGTGGCATTATCTACAGAGGGCACTGTGGCATTATCTACTGAGGGCACTGTGGCAGTATCTACAGAGGGCACTGTGGCAGCGTCTACAGAGGGCACTGTGGCAGTATCTACAGAGGGCACTGTGGCATTATCTACTGAGGGCACTGTGGCAGTATCTACAGAGGGCACTGTGGCAGCGTCTACAGAGGGCACTGTGGCAGTATCTACCGAGGGCACTGTGGCATTATCTATGGGTGGGTTTGTGGCAGTATCTACAGAGGACACTGTGGCATTATCTAGGGGTGTGTGGCATTATCTACAGAGGGCACTGTGGCATTATCTAGGGGTGTGTGGCATTATCTACAGGGGGCACTGTGGCATTATCTACAGAAGGCACTGTGGCATTATCTACAGGGGGCACTGTGGCAGTATCTACAGAGGGCACTGTGGCATTATCTAGGGGTGTGTGGCATTATCTACAGGGGGCACTGTGGCATTATCTACAGAAGGCACTGTGGCATTATCTACAGAGGGCACTGTGGCAGTATCTACAGAGGGCACTATGGCATTATCTACCGAGGGCACTGTGGCTTTATCTACCGAGGGCACTGTGGCATTATCTACAGAGGGCACTGTGGCCGTATCTACAGAGGGTACTGTGGCAGCATCTACAGAGGGCGCTGTGGATCTGAAAAGGGGCTGCCCAATCTTGACATATGTGTGTCTGCCAAACGCTGCCAACTGAGCCGCCGGACTGTAATTAGCGACACAAACTGGAAAACTGGATTGTTGAAATGCGGCCAGTCAACTTCTAATTTTTTCTTTATGTGGTCCACTTACCCGGCCGAGTTTGAGACCCCTGGTCTAATCTGTGTCTGTCAGTTTTCAGAGGTTAAAAATAAAAAATAATAATTAAAAGTCCCCTAGCAGGACAAAAAAACAGATAAGTGAATTCTAATAAAGTTGTTAAATCCTAATAATAGGATTTTTTTGAATAAATATTCAAACATAAAAAAAAGTATACATATTTGGTATCTCAGTAACCATAACGACATTATTTATTTGCTTATTTTTATTTTTCTTGCATCGAATCACAACCCAACCAAAAACTGAATTCACCCTCAGGACTGGTCTCTTCATCAGCAACAAGTCAAGTCTCAAAATGCGTCGTACTATATAGCGACCTTCTGATTATTTGTCATTAGCAGCATGGTGCCCACTATCACATAGCCCCTACTAGAGAAAAATCTCTGCACTATTGGGCGCCTCCTTGGTCAAATTTTTATATTATATATATATATGTACAAAAATGAACAGATCCAGCAGCACCGGTAAAATGTGGGTGCAAGCCCTGGGGAACAGACCAAGTTCCCAGCTATACAAAAAATAGGCAGCACTCCGTAGTATAAGTGAAAAAATAGTGGGTAAATTTATTGCCCCATGTGCAACGTTTCAGCTCTGTCCTCTAAAGCCTTTCTCAGGCAACCAAATATATATATATAGAGTTTATTTTTTCTTATTATTATTGTTTTTTTTTTACTTAATGAAGGTGTATAAGTCCCTTATTTTTTATTTTACTTTGGTCTCATGACGTATAACTTTCAACTACAGAAATCTCTTTCCCTGGGAGCAGCTCAGGCTTCATTCACATGGTGACGGATCCAGTGCAAATTGTTTCCGTTTGTCTCAGTTGTGCAAGGGTTCCATAGTTCTGCGGAATCAATACCATAGTCGACTACGCTATATATTCTGTCAAAACAACGGAAGCCCTTGCACAACTGAGACAAACGGAAACCATTTGCATCGGATCCGTCACTACTGAAATCAATGGTGATGCAAACGGAAACCTAAAGATAGATAGATAGATAGATAGATAGATAGATAGATAGATAGATAGATAGATAGATAGATAGACCTTTTTATTTCTATTTTTTATTTTATTTATTCTTTATTTATTTTTATTGATTATTCCTTATATTTATTATTTTATTTTATTTGATCTAGTATAATCACTATACTTTTTATATATCTCCAAACTCTGTATAAATTTATACTATCTATATTGATTGGGCCGTGTGTGTGTACACAACATTCCCCTAGGCATGCATTGAGTCCACTTCTGTACACATTAGGCATTCATTTGTTCATAACTATAGAAATGGTGATAGCCAATATCTATTTAGTATGGCTCATCTGTTTTCCATGCTTGGTCATCATCTAATTGATGTATGCTATGATAGTTCTCTGTGCATCATTTATTTAATCTAGAGATCTTATGTATATTTATCGATCTACATCTGTGGATATTGGCAAAGCGTAATGTTGTGCCATTACTCAAGATGGCTACGGTAGGTCCTTGGATGGAGTACGCACGCGCGAGGTGAGGGGCCGTTCATGACGTAGTTCACGGCACAACATGGACTTGAGTTTTGTGTAGTTGCGCACTACTAACTTCCGGACGCCGTGAACTGCGTGATCGAGGTGCCTTCTCCCCTCTCGTGTGCGCCAACAAACATCCTGCGTACAGGTAATGGGGTTAAGTTGAATCCTAGTTAATTTCAGCTGTGCACTGACTATATAGGTCCTCTTGTCACACTCACTCAGCATCTCCTGACGAAGCCAGGTGCGAAACGCGCATTGGGGTGTTCTGACAGTATTGTGGCAGTGAAATATGGCTCATGGTGGGTGAACTATGTTGTATCATAGGGTCTTATGGCATGCTGATATATATTGAAAATTGATGCTATTGTGGTTTGACCATGGTCCGAGTATGTGTAATTTTGGCATACATGTAGCGATGCATATATAATACGATCTATATCTATTGCTATTGAATGCATAGTACCACCATCCTCTGCCTTGCCTTATGACTAACACTGTCTGTTTATGTGCTGATTGTACATTTTGTTTTTATGGGTGTAACTTTTAAACAGTTTTGATCAACTGTGTTGTTTGTCTTTAGTAAAAGATTTTTTGCATATTTTTGTGAAATGATTGCTGTGGTCTTATTGTAGCATCCAAGGGAAGTTTTTTGGTGTTCATGCTCTATATGGGTTCCCATATGCTAATTGATATATTGACTATATGATCTTAAAATAATAGATATTCTTCTTCACGTTAATAAAAAGAGTGCTAGTAGTGCTCTGCATGGGTCTATGACTCTGGGGTTACCCCTGACAACACTGTCCATATATGGACAGTGATGTCAGGGGCTTCTCCCGAAGCGGAATCCCCAGCCAGAATGTAGGCAATGCTCTGGCTGGGGATTCCACTCCTAGAGGGAACCCCAAAGGTGCTACCTACAGGAAGGGGGGCTGTGTTGCACTACCAGGGAGGGTGGCTGTGTGGCACTACTATGGAGGTGGGCAGTGTGGCACTCCCTGGGAGGGGGCTGTGTAACACTACCTGGGAGGGGGTGCTGTGTGGCACTACCTAGGGGGGCTGTATGGCACTTCCTGGTAGGAGGGGGCTGTGTGGCACTACTTAGGAGGGGGGCTGTGTGGCACTACCTGGGAGGGGGGCTGTGTGGCACTATCTACAGAGGGCACTAAATTTATGGGGGTACAAACTGGGGGCCTAACTTCTTTATGGGGGGCATAAACAGGGCCTAACGTCTACATGGGGGCACAAAGTGACATTTTCTGCCATTTTACTGCCGCCGCAAGTTCCCCCGCAAAGTGGCCTACTAAATCTGTGTCGCCCAAGGGTCCACATAAACCTGGAGCCGGCCCTGCCTCATACCACTAAGGCTATGAAAATGTTTTAATTAGTTAAGGCTTCCATAAGTCAGGAAAGAAAGAATATGCAGTTGTGCCGGCCCAAGAGAAACATTTCTTCTGTTTGAAGAGGCAATTTATCAGGGTCCTAAAATTCGGTAACCAGGAAGGGGAGGACCCAAACATATCTGCTGGAAGCGGTGGTGCCCATATTATACCAGGACAACACTTCCCAGCAAAATTCCCCAAACTGCAAAAGTGCAGATTCTGGACCAAAAGGCGGATGAGGAATGACATTTATCAGTGTGACACCGGCCTGTGTATAAAGGATTGCTCCACAGCTTAACAGATATCTATGGATTATTGTTTTTTTACCCCATTATTATACCACCTGACTATGCCCCTGATGTACTCTGCCCAGCTTACATGTGCCCTCACATTATAAATTGAAATACCAGTAAAACTCCAAAGAAAACTACTACCAAGCAAAATCCGCGCTTCAAAAGCCAAATGGCACTCCCTCCCTTCTGAACCCTACAGTGTGCCCAAACAGCAGTCTACTTCCATATATATGACATCGCCATACCCGGGAGAACCCTTTTAACAATTTTTGGGGTGTGTGTCTCCAGCGGCACAAGCTGGGCACAAAATATTTGCCCCATCCGCAGTGCATTAATTTATAGAAAAGACCAGTTGGGTAAAAATGCTCTCTACACCTCTTAATAAATGCCTTGAGGGGTGCAGTTTCCAACATGGGGGTCACTTCTCAGGGGTTTCTTTTATTATTTCACATCAGAGCCTCTGCAATTGTGAACCAATACTTTGTAAATTGCTATATTAAGCCTCAATTTCGCATTTTAAATGTCCAGACAAAAGATTAGGGTCACATGTAGGGTGTTTCTAAAACCGGGAAACACAGCATAATAATTAGAGAGCTGTTTTATTATGGTGGCACAACCTGGGCACCACATATTGGCATATCTATGCAAAAATTCTCATTTTCACTCTGCAACATCGAGTGCACACTAATTTCTGCAAAACACCTGTGGGGTTAACATGCTCACTACACCCCTAGGTGAATTCCTCCAGGGGTGTAGTTTCGTAAATGGAGCCAACTTTGGGGTGTTTCTACTTTACTGGTACCTTAGGGGCTTTGCAAAAGAGACATGGTGTCAAGAAACCAATGCAGCAAAATCTGCACTCCAAAAGCCAAATGGCGCTCCTTCTCTTCTGAGCCCCGCCGTGTGCCCAAACAGCAGTTTATGACCACATATGGGGTATTTCCGTACTCCAGAGAAGTTGCTTTACAAATTTTGGGGGCCTATTTCTTCTTTATTGCTTGTGGACATTGTTGTTCTTTTAGCTTAAACTACATCTTATTTGGAAAAATTTTCATTTTTCATTTTCACGTCCAAATTCTAATAAAATCTATGAAACACCTGTGGGGTTAAAATGCTACACACCTAGATGAATTCCTTGTGGGGTGTAGTTTCCAAAATGGGGTCTTGTTTCGGGGTGTTTCTAATGTTTTGACACCACAAGATCTCTTCAATCCTGACATGGTGCCTAAAATATAATCTAATAAAAAGGAGGCCCAAAATCCACTAGGTGCACCATTGCTTCTGAGGTCTGTGCTTCAGTCCAGTAGCACACTATAGCCACATGTGGGATATTTGTAAAAAAAAAAATGCAGAATCTGGGCAATAAATATTGAGTTAAGTTTCTCTGGTAAAATCTTCTCTGTTACAGATTTTTTTTTTTTTTTTTTTAAATATTACTTTCTGCAAAAAAATTTAATTTGTAAATTTCACCTCTACTTTGCTTTAATTCTTGTGAAAGGCCTAAAGGGTTAAGAAACTTTCTAAATGCTATTTTGAATACTTTGAGGGGTGCATTTTTTAAAATGGGGTGACTTAAGGCGGGTTGTATTATATGGGGCCCTCAAATCCACTTTAGAACTGAACTGGTCTCTGAAAAAATAGCCTTTTGAAATTTTCTTGAAAATGTGAGAAATTTCTGAAAAAGTACTAAGCCTTGTAACATCCTAGAAAAATAAAAGGATGTTCAAAAAATGATGCCAATCTAAAGTAGACATATGGGAAATGTTAATTAGCAACTATTTTGTGTGGTATAACTATCTGTCTTAGAAGCAGATACATTTAAATTTATAAAGATGCTAATTTTTTAGCAAAATTTTGGTGTTTTTCACAATTAAATACTGAATGTATCGAGCAAATTTTACCACTAACTTAGAGTCCAATGTGTCTCAAGAAAAATTCTTGGAATCACTTGGACAGGTAAAGGCATTCCAAAAATATAACCACATTAAGTAACACATGTCAGATTTGAAAAATATAGCTCTGTTAGGAAGGTCAAAAGGGGTTGCAGCGGGAAGGGGTTAAAAAATCCAATTAGGATGAGGCAGCTTCAAACCAGCCAGGCACAGCATCATCTCGCCAGAAAAATGCTACTTCACAAGACCACGGTGGGTGAAATCTTCAGAACAGGTCTGAAGCGCCTCATATTTCTCCATCGTGTTTTAGATAAAGACTGGTGTATGAAAGGCAAGTCTTGAAGGGTAACTAAACTTTTAAAAATCTTTTGACATGTCAGAAGTTTTGATCGGTGGGGGTCCGAGCGGTGTGTAGATTCATTTCTGATTGGCTTTCCTCGGAAAGATGGGGTCTCAGTTCTCAGACTCCCACCGATCAAAACTTCTGACATGTCACTATGACATGTCAAAAGTTTTTTTTAAAGTTTAGTTACCCTTTAATAAATTCCCCCTAACCGGCTGTGGTAGCATAAGTGGTAGACACATGACTAATGTATATAATCAAACTGTGACAATGCTTCAAAGTAAAACTATACGAGCCCCAAGTGAGTATCTATTATAGAATATCCTCTTCTTCTCACAAAGACAAGACATGCATACCGCGTGTTTACCGCCAAGGAGGTAAAGACTGTACTGGCGGGAGTTCTGAGAGTCCGCCATCCTACAGCCAGAGGCCCAACAACAGAAAGAAATACACTACTGATGGTGAGTGACTGTGGGAGGGCAGCAGCTTCAGTGGAATGATTTTTACTTCATGGGCCTCAACTATTCCCCCACAGAACCCCTGCCACCTACTGTCTCTGCCCTGCACCCTTCATAGAGCTCCTGCCAAATTACTGTGTATCATATTCCCTACCCGGAGCATCTGCCAGTTTGTCGTCCCCCCCCCCCCCAATAATCCACTCCTGGTAATAAGGGGGATGGGGCCAAGACTCTTTAGATGCATGGGGCCCAGAAATTCTTGATGGTGGCCCTGTATGTGTGAATGTCCTACAGAAAGCGAACCCAGACTTTAAACTGCAAGAACCAAACCAGTCCTAGATATTTTCCTAGACAAGACTAAGCGAGTCTATGAGTACTCGGTATATTCAGAACCGGAATTAAGGAAGGAATAATATTTCAATACTTTAGTCCCGTTATATATGACCCATAGATGTGCATGTAGACAATATTGAAATTAAGCTTTTAAATAATTTTATGTCATTCTTGGATCTAGTGAATGAGAAACAGTTTTCTTTTTATAATAATTCCTAATCTGTTCTATTGCTACAGCTCTATATACAAGACAAATATCCACAACTCAGCAGGACATTATCTAATAACAGAATAGAGCATCATTGAGACCAGTACTTAAAGGAACACTCCAGGAAGTACTGATACACTGTGTAATGCCTTGTACAGAGGGCGGGGCATGACATATCGATTCAAATAACTCCAAAAATAAAGTAAAGACTCGCCCCTTAAGGCCCTGCACTACATATAACACAGTGTATCACTTTTTCCTAGAGTGGTACTTTAACAACACTATACCGATACGGAGAAGAACCCAAATCCCCCTCCACATCATAGAGATAATCTCACATATATAGCATATGTCATATATAGGGGAGGCAATATAGGCCCAATATACACATGATATAAACGTTGAAAAACTCACTAATGAAAATAACAACCTAAAAATTGGGGTCTATGATGCACCAAGGCAGTATAAAATTTAAAAATGTATTGATAACAGAAACATAAAAATACATTAAAATTCAGAGGTGGTTACCACAGTGTGGAAACATGGATGCCAGACAGTGACATACTAACTGGACATGAATGCTAGATCAAAATATCACAGCATATAGCTATATGCACCAATATAGAAGACTAGGTGGAATCAGGGAATGGTGCGTTCCCCAGACCCCACACAATGTCACAACTAAAGATAATGGCGAAAACCAACGCAATTCACACAAACATTTGTTGTCCAATAGTATAAATCAAGGGTATCTGTATAATATATATATTACATGATGCATTAACGCAACTTACCCATCAAATAACAGTCACTGTCTGGCGTCACACACAGACACGCGTTTTTGGCTGAAAGTGGGTCTCTGACCTGTTATTTGATGGGCAAGTTGCTTAAATGCATCATGCAATATATATGTGTCACGGCGCGGGTGTGGACCCGCTGGGGCGTACCGCGTAGCAGGCCAACAAGGTACAAAACAATATCTATAGTCCAGAGTGGGTACCTGAGGCAATGTAGACAGTAGCCGAACCACAACTTGACTTTCACAGCTGGATGCAGCGGAAGACACGACTTGACAGTCATCTGAAGAGTCTAACATTTAGGGGCGTGTTTCGGCATTGTGGGTTTTTTTTACTATTTTTTCAGCAGTGCTGACGGTATCACATGGAAGCGTGTTTAAAAAAATATGTGTTGTCAGAACCCACGACTCCAGGGGAGACTGCGACATGAATGCAGCGCGTTAGACCGCTCAGCCATCCTGACTTATAAAAAAATCCATGCCTTTCAGAAACGGAAGCAAAAACAGTCATGCTGAGAGTCCAGTTTTTGGGAATTTATAATAGAAAGATTAGAACTGTTCCTTGTCCATTTCCATCTTGTAGTTATTGGTTTATAATTAACAGTACTGTAAAAAAGAGGTCCTGAAGGACCCTTTTTCTTGCTTTAACCTGAAAATACAGAAAAACTACCCTGGGAGGTACCCAGCAGTAGTTTAGTGGAGTTCCATTCTCTATAACATTCACTCAAATAAGCAGAGGAATCTGTATTGTTTTACATAGTTTACTTATATTTAGGGTCTGGCCAGAGATATGGGGATCATGAGTACTCAGAGTAGGTAGAGAATATGGTCAAGGTTAAAAAAGTTGTCAGAAAGGGGTTTTGTGAAAGTTGTGGTACTGAAAAGCTATCTACTGCACCTGAGTGTATGGAGTGGAGCACTTCTCTTTATCAGAATTTAGATTAAGCCGCGTAAATGGTTGGGGCTGCAGGTGTTTGTCATGTAGGGTTTTCTCTGACAGTTTTACAAGGTGTAGAATTTCTTTGGCTCCAAACTCATCTGATACAAAGCCACATGTATATAAGTGGCTCGGGCTGGTCTCTTGCGGCTATAGAGTGCACAATAGTGGAGCTAGGCCCAGGATGTGGCCGTGTGTCTTGAATATTGCTACTACTTCACATGGTTGCAGCGGCTTAATGCTATCAGTAATAGAACTCCTCCGTTTGCCGTGCTCAGCTGCATAGAGGTTGGTGGGACAGCTTTGCTGCACTATCACTCATTGTACTGGATGCAGACTTGTCTCAAGGTCTGGTGGTGAGTCTGTAGATGTCTTTACAGGCAGTTGGCCAGAATTCTACTGGGATAGCGGAGGAGCTCAAGGAGAATGACTCATTACTCCATGAGTGAAAGGTCTCACATTTAAATATGCTAAAGAAAATATGAGTGTTCAAAAGTGGGATTTAAATACACACCTTCACGAGAGACTGCTCGGTCACCCTATCCTACACAAAAGCGCAATTTTTCAAGATTGGATGCCAAGCCAGTCATCTGAAGAGTCTAACATTTTGGGGAGTTTTTTTTTACTATTTTTTCAGCAGTGCTAACGGAATGACATTGAAGCATGTTTAAGAAAATATGTTTTGTCAGAAGTGGGATTTGAACCCACGCCTCCAGGGGAGACTGCGACCTTAACGCAGCGCCTTAGACCGCTCGGCCATCCTGACTTGTAGAAAAGCCAAGCCTTTCAGAAACGGAAGGAAAAAAAAGTCATGCTGAGAGTCCAGTTTTTGGGAATTCATAATAGAAAGATTAGAACTGTTCCTTGTCCATTTCCATCTTGTAGTTATTGGTTTATGATTAACAGTACTGTAAAAAAGAGGTCCTGAAGGACCCTTTTTCTTGCTTTAACCTGAAAATACAGAAAAACTACCCTGGGAGGTACCCAGCAGTAGTTTAGTGGAGTTCCATTCTCTATAACATTCGCTCAAGTAAGCAGAGGAATCTGTATTGTTTTACATAGTTTACTTATATTTAGGGTCTGGCCAGAGATATGGGGATCATGAGTACTCAGAGTAGGTAGAGAATATGGTCAAGGTTAAAAAAGTTGTCAGAAAGGGGTTTTGTGAAAGTTGTGGTACTGAAAAGCTATCTACTGCACCTGAGTGTATGGAGTGGAGCACTTCTCTTTATCAGAATTTAGATTAAGCCGCGTAAATGGTTGGGGCTGCAGGTGTTCGTCATGTAGGGGTCTCTCAGAGAGTTTTACAAGGGGTAGAATTTCTTTGGCTCCAAACTCATCTGATACAAAGCCACATGTATATAAGTGGCTCGGGCTGGTCTCTTGCGGCTATAGATTGCACAATAGTGGAGCTAGGCCCAGGATGTGGCCGTGTGTCTTGAATATTGCTACTACTTCACATGGTTGCAGCGGCTTAATGCTATCAGTAATAGAACTCCTCCGTTTGCCGTGCTCAGCTGCATAGAGGTTGGTGGGACAGCTTTGCTGCAATATCACTCATTGTACTGGATGCAGACTTGTCTCAAGGTCTGGTGGTGAGTCTGTAGATGTCTTTACAGGCAGTTGGCCAGAATTCTACCGGGATAGCGGAGGAGCTCAAGAAGAATGACTCATTACTCCATGAGTGAAAGGTCTCACATTTAAATATGCTAAAGAAAATATGAGTGTTGAAAAGTGGGATTTAAATCCACGCCTTCACGAGAGACTGCTCGGTCACCCTATCCTGCACAAAAGCGAAATTTTTCAAGATTGGATGCCAAGCCAGTCATCTGAAGAGTCTAACATTTTGGGGCGTTTTTTTTTTACTATTTTTTCAGCAGTGCTAACAGAATGACATTGAAGCATGTTTAAGAAAAGATATATTGTCAGAAGTGGGATTTGAACCCACGCCTCCAGGGGAGACTGCGACCTTAACGCAGTGCCTTAGACCGCTCGGCCATCCTGACTTGTAGAAAAGCCAAGCCTTTCAGAAACGGAAGCAAAAAAAGTCATGCTGAGAGTCAAGTTTTTGGGTATTTATAATAGAAAGATTAGAACTGTTCCTTGTCCATTTCCATCTTGTAGTTATTGGTTTATGATTAACAGTACTGTAAAAAAGAGGTCCTGAAGGACCCTTTTTCTTGCTTTAACCTGAAAATACAGAAAAACTACCCTGGGAGGTACCCAGCAGTAGTTTAGTGGAGTTCCATTCTCTATAATATTCACATAAGTAAGCAGAGGAATCTGTATTGTTTTACATAGTTTACTTATATTTAGGGTCTGGCCAGAGATATGGGGATCATGAGTACTCAGAGTAGGTAGAGAATATGGTCAAGGTTAAAAAAGTTGTCAGAAAGGGGTTTTGTGAAAGTTGTGGTACTGAAAAGCTATCTACTGCACCTGAGTGTATGGAGTGGAGCACTTCTCTTTATCAGAATTTAGATTAAGCCGCGTAAATGGTTGGGGCTGCAGGTGTTCGTCATGTAGGGGTCTCTCAGAGAGTTTTACAAGGGGTAGAATTTCTTTGGCTCCAAACTCATCTGATACAAAGCCACATGTATATAAGTGGCTCGGGCTGGTCTCTTGCGGCTATAGATTGCACAATAGTGGAGCTAGGCCCAGGATGTGGCCGTGTGTCTTGAATATTGCTACTACTTCACATGGTTGCAGCGGCTTAATGCTATCAGTAATAGAACTCCTCCGTTTGCCGTGCTCAGCTGCATAGAGGTTGGTGGGACAGCTTTGCTGCAATATCACTCATTGTACTGGATGCAGACTTGTCTCAAGGTCTGGTGGTGAGTCTGTAGATGTCTTTACAGGCAGTTGGCCAGAATTCTACCGGGATAGCGGAGGAGCTCAAGAAGAATGACTCATTACTCCATGAGTGAAAGGTCTCACATTTAAATATGCTAAAGAAAATATGAGTGTTGAAAAGTGGGATTTAAATCCACGCCTTCACGAGAGACTGCTCGGTCACCCTATCCTGCACAAAAGCGAAATTTTTCAAGATTGGATGCCAAGCCAGTCATCTGAAGAGTCTAACATTTTGGGGCGTTTTTTTTTACTATTTTTTCAGCAGTGCTAACAGAATGACATTGAAGCATGTTTAAGAAAAGATATATTGTCAGAAGTGGGATTTGAACCCACGCCTCCAGGGGAGACTGCGACCTTAACGCAGTGCCTTAGACCACTCGGCCATCCTGACTTGTAGAAAAGCCAAGCCTTTCAGAAACGGAAGCAAAAAAAGTCATGCTGAGAGTCCAGTTTTTGGGTATTTATAATAGAAAGATTAGAACTGTTCCTTGTCCATTTCCATCTTGTAGTTATTGGTTTATGATTAACAGTACTGTAAAAAAGAGGTCCTGAAGGACCCCTTTTCTTGCTTTAACCTGAAAATGCAGAAAAACTACCCTGGGAGGTACCCAGCAGTAGTTTAGTGGAGTTCCATTCTCTATAATATTCACATAAGTAAGCAGAGGAATCTGTATTTTTTACATAGTTTACTTATATTTAGGGTCTGGCCAGAGATATGGGGATCATGAGTACTCAGAGTAGGTAGAGAATATGGTCAAGGTTAAAAAAGTTGTCAGAAAGGGGTTTTGTGAAAGTTGTGGTACTGAAAAGCTATCTACTGCACCTGAGTGTATGGAGTGGAGCACTTCTCTTTATCAGAATTTAGATTAAGCCGCGTAAATGGTTGGGGCTGCAGGTGTTCGTCATGTAGGGGTTTCTCTGACAGTTTTACAAGGGGGCTCCAAACTCATCTGATACAAAGCCACATGTATATAAGTGGCTCGGGCTGGTCTCTTGCGGCTATAGAGTGCACAATAGTGGAGCTAGGCCCAGGATGTGGCCGTGTGTCTTGAATATTGCTACTACTTCACATGGTTGCAGCGGCTTAATGCTATCAGTAATAGAACTCCTCCATTTGCCCTGCTCAGCTGCATAGAGGTTGGTGGGACAGCTTTGCTGCACTATCACTCATTGTACTGGATGCAGACTTGTCTCAAGGTCTGGTGGTGAGTCTGTAGATGTCTTTACAGGCAGTTGGCCAGAATTCTACCGGGATAGCGGAGGAGCTCAAGAAGAATGACTCATTACTCCATGAGTGAAAGGTCTCACATTTAAATATGCTAAAGAAAATATGAGTGTTCAAAAGTGGGATTTAAATCCACACCTTCACGAGAGACTGCTCGGTCACCCTATCCTACACAAAAGCGCAATTTTTCAAGATTGGATGCCAAGCCAGTCATCTGAAGAGTCTAACATTTTGGGTTTTTTTTTTTTACTATTTTTTCAGAAACGCTGACGGAATGACATTGAAGCATGTTTAAGAAAAGATGTGTTGTCAGAAGTGGGATTTGAACCCACGCCTCCAGGGGAGACCTTAACGCAGCGCCTTAGACCGCTCAGCCATCCTGACTTGTAGAAAAGCCAAGCCTTTCAGAAACGGAAGCAAAAAAAGTCATGCTGAGAGTCCAGTTTTTGGGAATTTATAATAGAAAGATTAGAACTGTTCCTTGTCCATTTCCATCTTGTAGTTATTGTTTTATGATTAACAGTACTGTAAAAAAGAGGTCCTGAAGGACCCTTTTTCTTGCTTTAACCTGAAAATACAGAAAAACTACCCTGGGAGGTACCCAGCAGTAGTTTAGTGGAGTTCCATTCTCTATAACATTCACATAAGTAAGCAGAGGAATCTGTATTGTTTTACATAGTTTACTTATATTTAGGGTCTGGCCAGAGATATGGGGATCATGAGAACTCAGAGTAGGTAGAGAATATGGTCAAGGTTAAAAAAGTTGTCAGAAAGGGGTTTTGTGAAAGTTGTGGTACTCAAAAGCTATCTACTGCACCTGAGTGTATGGAGTGGAGCACTTCTCTTTATCAGAATTTAGATTAAGCCGCGTAAATGGTTGGGGCTGCAGGTGTTCGTCATGTAGGGGTTTCTCTGACAGTTTTACAAGGCGTAGAATTTCTTTGGCTCTAAACTCATCTGATACAAAGCCACATGTATATAAGTGGCTCGGGCTGGTCTCTTGCGGCTATAGAGTGCACAATAGTGGAGCTAGGCCCAGGATGTGGCCGTGTGTCTTGAATATTGCTACTACTTCACATGGTTGCTATCAGTAATAGAACTCCTCCGTTTGCCGTGCTCAGCTGCATAGAGGTTGGTGGGACAGCTTTGCTGCACTATCACTCATTGTACTGGATGCAGACTTGTCTCAAGGTCTGGTGGTGAGTCTGTAGATGTCTTTACAGGCAGTTGGCCAGAATTCTACCGGGATAGCGGAGGAGCTCAAGGAGAATGACTCATTACTCCATGAGTGAAAGGTCTCACATTTAAATATGCTAAAGAAAATATGAGTGTTCAAAAGTGGGATTTAAATCCACGCCTTCACGAGAGACTGCTCAGTCACCCTATCCTACAAAAAAGCACAATTTTTCAAGATTGGATGCCAAGCCAGTCATCTGAAGAGTCTAACATTTTGGGGCGTTTTTTTTTACTATTTTTTCAGCAGTGCTGACGGAATGACATTGAAGCATGTTTAAGAAAAGATGTGTTGGCAGAAGTGGGATTTGAACCCACGCCTCCAGGGGAGACTGCGACCTTAACGCAGCACCTTAGACCGCTTAGCCATCCTGACTTGTAGAAAATCCAAGCCTTTCAGAAACGGAAGCAAAAAAAGTCATGCTGAGCGTCCAGTTTTTGGGAATTTATAATAGAAAGATTAGAACTGTTCCTTGTCCATTTCCATCTTGTAGTTATTGGTTTATGATTAACAGTACTGTAAAAAAGAGGTCCTGAAGGACCCTTTTTCTTGCTTTAACCTGAAAATACAGAAAAACTACCCTGGGAGGTACCCAGCAGTAGTTTAGTGGAGTTCCATTCTCTATAATATTCACATAAGTAAGCAGAGGAATCTGTATTGTTTTACATAGTTTACTTATATTTAGGGTCTGGCCAGAGATATGGGGATCATGAGAACTCAGAGTAGGTAGAGAATATGGTCAAGGTTAAAAAAGTTGTCAGAAAGGGGTTTTGTGAAAGTTGTGGTACTCAAAAGCTATCTACTGCACCTGAGTGTATGGAGTGGAGCACTTCTCTTTATCAGAATTTAGATTAAGCCACGTAAATGGTTGGGGCTGCAGGTGTTTGTCATGTAGGGGTTTCTCTGACAGTTTTACAAGGGGTAGAATTTCTTTGGCTCCAAACTCATCTGATACAAAGCCACATGTATATAAGTGGCTCGGGCTTGTCTCTTGCAGCTATAGAGTGCACAATAGTGGAGCTAGGCCCAGGATGTGGCCGTGTGTCTTGAATATTGCTACTACTTCACATGGTTGCAGCGGCTTAATGCTATCAGTAATAGAACTCCTCCGTTTGCCGTGCTCAGCTGCATAGAGGTTGGTGGGACAGCTTTGCTGCACTATCACTCATTGTACTGGATGCAGACTTGTCTCAAGGTCTGGTGGTGAGTCTGTAGATGTCTTTACAGGCAGTTGGCCAGAATTCTACCGGGATAGCGGAGGAGCTCAAGGAGAATGACTCATTACTCCATGAGTGAAAGGTCTCACATTTAAATATGCTAAAGAAAATATGAGTGTTCAAAAGAGGGATTTAAATCCACGCCTTCACGAGAGACTGCTCGGTCACCCTATCCTACACAAAAGCGCAATTTTTCAAGATTGGATGCCAAGCCAGTCATCTGAAGAGTCTAACATTTTGGGGCGTTTTTTTTACTATTTTTTCAGCAGTGCTGACGGAATGACATTGAAGCATGTTTAAGAAAAGATGTGTTGTCAGAAGTGGCATTTGAACCCACGCCTCCAGGGGAGACTGCGACCTTAACGCAGCGCCTTAGACCGCTCGGCCATCCTGACTTGTAGAAAAGCCAAGCCTTTCAGAAACGGAAGCAAAAAAAGTCATGCTGAGAGTCCAGTTTTTGGGAATTTATAATAGAAAGATTAGAACTGTTCCTTGTTCATTTCCATCTTGTAGTTATTGGTTTATAATTAACAGTACTGTAAAAAAGAGGTCCTGAAGGACCCTTTTTCTTGCTTTAACCTGAAAATACAGAAAAACTACCCTGGGAGGTACCCAGCAGTAGTTTAGTGGAGTTCCATTCTCTATAATATTCACATAAGTAAGCAGAGGAATCTGTATTGTTTTACATAGTTTACTTATATTTAGGGTCTGGCCTGAGATATGGGGATCATGAGTACTCAGAGTAGGTAGAGAATATGGTCAAGGTTAAAAAAGTTGTCAGACAGGGGTTTTGTGAAAGTTGTGGTACTGAAAAGCTATCTACTGCACCTGAGTGTATGGAGTGGAGCACTTCTCTTTATCAGAATTTAGATTAAGCCGCGTAAATGGTTGGGGCTGCAGGTGTTCGTCATGTAGGGGTTTCTCTGACAGTTTTACAAGGGGTAGAATTTATTTGGCTGATGAAGAGACCAGTCCTGAGGGTGAATTCAGTTTTTGGTTGGGTTGTGATTCGATGCAAGAAGAATAAAAATAAGCAAATAAATAATGTCGTTATGGTTACTGAGATACCAAATATGTATAGGTTTTTTTTATGTTTGAATATTTATTCAATAAATACTATTTTTATGATTTAACAACTTTATTAAAATTCACTTATTTGTTTTTTTGTCCTGCTAGGGGACTTTTAGTTATTATTTTTTATTTTTAACCTATGAAAACTGACAGACACAGATTAGACCAGGGGTCTCAAACTCGGCCGGGTAAGTGAGCCACATATAGAAAAAATTAGAAGTTGACTGGACGCATTTCAACAATCCAGTTTTCAGGTTTGTGTCGTTAAATGCAGTCCGGCGGCTCAGTTGGCAGCGTTTGGCAGACACACATATGTCAAGATTGAGCAGCCCCTTTTCAGATCCACGGCACCCTCTGTAGATGCTGCCACAGTGCCCTCTGTAAATACTGCCACAGTGCCCTCTATAGATACGGCCACAGTGCCCTCTGTAGATAATGCCACAGTGCCCTCGGTAGATAAAGCCACAGTGCCCTCTGTAGATAATGCCACAGTGCCCTCTGTAGATACTGCCACAGTGCCCCTGTAGATAATGCCACAGTGCCCGCTGTAGATAATGCCACACACCCCTAGATAATGCCACAGTGCCCTCTGTAGATAATGCCACACACCCCTAGATAATGCCACAGTGTCCTCTGTAGATACTGCCACACACCAACCCATAGATAATGCCACAGTGCCCTCGGTAGATACTGCCACAGTGCCCTCTGTAGATGCTGCCACAGTGCCCTCTGTAGATAATGCCACAGTGCCCTCTGTAGATGCTGCAACAGTGCCCTCTGTAGACACTGCCACAGTGCCCTCAGTAGATAATGCCACAGTGCCCTCTGTAGATAATGCCACGCACCCCTAGATACTGACACAGTGCCCCTGTAGATAATGCCACAGTGCCCCCTGTAGATAATGCCACACACCCCTAGATAATGCCACAGTGCCCTCTGTAGATAATGCCACACACCCCTAGATAATGTCACAGTGCCCTCTGTAGATAATTACACAGTGCCCTCGGTAGATAATGCCACGCACCCCTAGATAATGCCACAGTGCCCTCTGTAGATAATTACACAGTGCCCTCAGTAGATAAAGCCACAGTGCCCTCTGTAGATAATGCCACAGTGCCCTCTGTAGATACTGTCACAGTGCCCCTGTAGATAATGCCACAGTGCCCCCTGTAGATAATGCCACACACCCCTAGATAATGCCACAGTGCCCTCTGTAGATAATGCCACACACCCCTAGATAATGCCACAGTGTCCTCTGTAGATACTGCCACACACCAACCCATAGATAATGCCACAGTGCCCTCGGTAGATACTGCCACAGTGCCCTCTGTAGATGCTGCCACAGTGCCCTCTGTAGATAATGCCACAGTGCCCTCTGTAGACGCTGCAACAGTGCCCTCTGTAGATACTGCCACAGTGCCCTCGGTAGATACTGCCACAGTGCCCTCTGTAGATAATGCCACACACCCCTAGATACTGCCACTGTGCCCCTGTAGATAATGCCATAGTGCCCCCTGTAGATAATGCCACACACCCCTAGATAATGCCACAGTGCCCTCTGTAGATAATGCCACACACCCCTAGATAATGTCACAGTGCCCTCTGTAGATAATTACACTGTGCCCTCGGTAGATAATGCCACGCACCCCTAGATAATGCCACAGTGCCCTCTGTAGATAATTACACAGTGCCCTCGGTAGATAAAGCCACAGTGCCCTCTGTAGATAATGCCACAGTGCCCTCTGTAGATACTGTCACAGTGCCCCTGTAGATAATGCCACAGTGCCCCCTGTAGATAATGCCACACACCCCTAGATAATGCCACAGTGCCCTCTGTAGATAATGCCACACACCCCTAGATAATGCCACAGTGTCCTCTGTAGATACTGCCACACACCAACCCATAGATAATGCCACAGTGCCCTCGGTAGATACTGCCACAGTGCCCTCTATAGATGCTGCCACAGTGCCCTCTGTAGATAATGCCACAGTGCCCTCTGTAGACGCTGCAACAGTGCCCTCTGTAGATACTGCCATAGTGCCCTCGGTAGATACTGCCACAGTGCCCTCTGTAGATAATGCCACGCACCCCTAGATACTGCCACAGCGCCCCTGTAGATAATGCCATAGTGCCCCCTGTAGATAATGCCACACACCCCTAGATAATGCCACAGTGCCCTCTGTAGATAATGCCACACACCCCTAGATAATGCCACAGTGCCCTCTGTAGATAATTACACAGTGCCCTCGGTAGATAATGCCACGCACCCCTAGATAATGGCACAGTGCCTTCTGTAGATAATTACACAGTGCCCTCGGTAGATAAAGCCACAGTGCCCTCTGTAGATAATGCCACAGTGCCGTCTGTAGATACTGCCACAGTGCCCCTGTAGATAATGCCACAGTGCCCCCTGTAGATAATGCCACACACCCCTAGATAATGCCACAGTGCCCTCTGTAGATAATGCCACACACCCCTAGATAATGCCACAGTGTCCTCTGTAGATACTGCCACACACCAACCCATAGATATTGCCACAGTGCCCTCGGTAGATACTGCCACAGTGCCCTCTGTAGATGCTGCCACAGTGCCCTCTGTAGATAATGCCACAGTGCCCTCTGTAGACGCTGCAACAGTGCCCTCTGTAGATACTGCCACAGTGCCCTCGGTAGATAATGCCGCAGTGCCCTCTGTAGATAATGCCACGCACCCCTAGATACTGCCACAGTGCCCCTGTAGATAATGCCACAGTGCCCCCTGTAGATAATGCCACACACCCCTAGATAATGCCACAGTGCCCTCTGTAGATAATGCCACACACCCGTAGATAATGCCACAGTGCCTTCTGTAGATAATTACACAGTGCCCTCGGTAGATAATGCCACGCACCCCTAGATAATGCCACAGTGCCCTCTGTAGATAATTACACAGTGCCCTCGGTAGATAATGCCACAGTGCCCTCTGTAGATAATGCCACGCACCCCTAGATAATGCCACATTGCCCTCTGTAGATACTGCCACACACCCACCCATAGATAATGCCACAGTTCCCTCGGTAGATACTGCCACAGTGCACTCTGTATACGCTGCCACAGTGCCCTCTGTAGATACTGCCACAGTGCCCTCTGTAGATGCTGCCACAGTGCCCTCTGTAGACGCTACCACAGTGTCCTCTGTAGATAATTCCACAGTGCTGTCGGTAGATAATGCCACAGTGCCCTCTGTAGATAATGCCACGCACCCCTAGATACTGCCACAGTGCCCCTGTAGATAATGCCATAGTGCCCCCTGTAGATAATGCCACACACCCCTAGATAATGCCACAGTGCCCTCTGTAGATAATGCCACACACCCCTAGATAATGCCACAGTGCCCTCTGTAGATAATTACACTGTGCCCTCGGTAGATAATGCCACGCACCCCTAGATAATGGCACAGTGCCTTCTGTAGATAATTACACAGTGCCCTCGGTAGATAAAGCCACAGTGCCCTCTGTAGATAATGCCACAGTGCCGTCTGTAGATACTGCCACAGTGCCCCTGTAGATAATGCCACAGTGCCCCCTGTAGATAATGCCACACACCCCTAGATAATGCTACAGTGCCCTCTGTAGATAATGCCACACACCCCTAGATAATGCCACAGTGCCCTCTGTAGATAATGCCACACACCCCTAGATAATGCCACAGTGCCCTCTGTAGATAATGCCACAGTGCCCTCTGTAGATGCTGCCACAGTGCCCTCTGTAGACGCTACCACAGTGTCCTCTGTAGATAATTCCACAGTGCTGTCGGTAGATAATGCCACAGTGCCCTCTGTAGATAATGCCACGCACCCCTAGATAATGCCACAGTGCCCTCTGTAGATAATTCCACAGTGCCCTCGGTAGATAATGCCACAGTTCCCTCTGTAGATAATGCCACGCACCCCTAGATAATGCCACAGTGCCTTTTGTAGATACTTCCACAGTGTCCTCTGTAGATGCAGCCACAGTGTCCTCTGTAGATGCTGTCACAGTGCCCTCTGTAGATAATGCCACAGTGTCCTCTGTAGATGCAGCCACAGTGTCCTCTGTAGATGCTGTCACAGTGCCCTCTGTAGATAATGCCACAGTGTCCTCTGTAGATAATGCCACACACCCACCCATAGATAATATATAATACCCGGAAACTGAGAAAAAACGTATTTGCGACTGAAATTGGATAAAACTGCATTTCCTCCATTGTTTCTTGGGTTTCGGTTTTACAGCGTTCACCGAGCGGTAAAAACGACAACTGAACTTTATTATGCGGCTCAATACGATTACGGTGTTACCAAATTTATATAGTTTTTTTTATATTTTACTACTTTAAAAAAAAAAATAGAATTTAAAAAAAAAAAAAAAAAAATATGTTTCATTCACGGCTCTCTGAGAGCCATAACTTATTTATTTTGCCGTGGATTCAGCGGTGTGAGGGCTTATTTTTAGTGGGATGAGCATTCGTTTTTATTGATACAATTTTTGGTATGTACAATTTCTTGATCACTTTTTATTTTGAAGTTGACCAAAAAAGAGCGATTCTGGCATTTTCAATTTTTTTCTTTTTATGGCGTTCAATTTGCGAGTTAAATAATTTTATATTGTACACGTTTGGACTTTTACGGACGCAGCAATACCAATTATGTTTATTTTGTTACATTACTTTAGAGGAAAAATTGTAAAAGGGATTGTTTTTTGAACTTTTCATTTTTTTTCTCACTACTAAAAACTTTATTTAACAGTTTTTTTTACACAACCTTTTAGTCCCCCTGGGGAATTGAACCAGCGATCCTCGATCACTGGTACAATACACTGCAATACTAATTTATTGCAATATATTGTCATTTTTACCGGTTTCTGTTAAGCCCTTTCAAAGGCAGAGCCATGACAACCATTGGCACCGCAATGGGCGTGTTGGGCGCCGATGAGCAGGTCAGAGGGGGGCCTCCCCCTATTTTTAACGCCACAGTTGCTGCTGTCGTGATTGATCACAGCATTTGAGGGGTTAAACGGCCAGGAGCAGCGCGATCGTTGTTCTTGCCCGTTCGTCCCAGGTGTAATACGCAGCTGACACCCGCAGCGTATGGAGCGTGCTCAGCACGTGAGCATGCTCCACACATTCCCCCCCGCACCATGACGTGCTATTATATCATGGTGCGCGAAGGGGTTAAAGCACGGCCTAATAGGCAACTACATATGGAAGTTATATGGATCTTTCTTAGGCCCCTGGCTGCCATATATAACTGTCAGCCCCCGATATCACGTCGTGGATGTCAGCAATGGGAAGACAAGGACAGCCCACTCCCTTTGTTTTGATTGCTTAGATGATCGCCTCTTCTACGGGGGTTAAACGGACATTTAACAGCTTTGCTATCGACCATAAAGGGGTTGTCTAGTTTAGAAAAGACATTTTGCTCAAAAAAAATAAAAAAACGTACACATAAATGGGATTGCTGCTATTGTACGATCTGTAGGATAAAGTTAACACATTATTCACACTGCACGGTAAACGGCGTAGAAAAAAACAAAGGCAGAATTACTTTTTTCCCCATTCTTCCTTAAAAAAAACAATAAGAATCAATAATCTATCTACACCAAAATGATTCTAATAAAAATATAAAAATATTAATTGTCCTGCAGAAAACAAGCCTGCATACAGCTACACAGACGAAAGAAAAAAGTTATGGCTCTTGGAATGCAGCGACATAAAGACCTTGTTCACACAGTGCAGATTTTGCATGCATGGCCTTTCTTTATATATTTCTTTTGTTTAGGTTACGTTCCTGGTTTTGGCTTAAAAAAAATACATGAAACACACAAAACGATACTTGTATTGTTGTTTTTTTTCATTCCCCCCACTTTTATTTTATAACAGTTAATCAATAAGTTTTATGTACCCAAAAATGGTGCCATTCAAAAATGCAACTCATCCCGCAAAAAACAAGCCCTCACACGGCTACAGAAAATAAAAAATGTTTTGGCTCTAGTGTCTGACTACAAAAACAAAAAAAATAATTCTACGGTCCTTAACGTCACCATTGGCTTAACCCTTGAGGGGTTAAATGTTATAGGTTATAATAACTGATATTTGCCATGATAACATTATACGGATGATGTCACAATGTCTTGGTTCTGATGATATCCCCGAAGGATTACATCATAATAGAGGTGATGTCACAATGCTGCACATAGTTACATAGTTTGTACGGTTGAAAAAAGACACATGTCCATCAAGTTCAACCAAGGGATGGGAAAGGGGAAGTGGGATGGGAAAGGGGAAGTAAAAAATTTCTACACATAGCAGTTAATATTTTTTTGTTCTAGGAAATTATCTAAGCCTTTTTTAAAGCCATCTACTGTCCCTGCTGCGACCAGCTCCTGCGGTAGTATTCTGACTCCATGACCAGGCTGTAAGTTGTAGGGCCCTTGAGACAATCTCACTGTATATGTCTGTATTGAACCGGTACTCACACCAAGACACTGTCAGATAGCGTCAACTCAGCTGAAGAGGCACGTGGGAAGTTTCCAGAGAAGTTTATTTTCAGGCTGAAATACTTGTAAGGTACACAAACCAGCAGGTGAAAAGATGATATTTTGCCAGAGTTGAGCAGGAGATGACTACACAGTATGGGAACCATGAGGAAAGACAACTAAGCACAGAAAGAAGGGAGGAGCTATTACCTCAGAGCCTAGCTACAGGGAGATAGCAGGGACAAACTAAATAAAGCAAAGCAACTGCAATAGGAGCATATAACATAACATGACAGTGAATAGAAACCTAAGTCGAGGGACATGACACTCCCCGTCTGAAATCTTTAGATTTCACAATAAAATCAAACTTGAAAGAATGTCCTTGAATAATGTCCAGTAGTGGATCCTGGAACCTGAAAGACAAAAGGAACATGCAAACAATGACAATAGTTATAGTCCAAGTCTGTTGCCGATAGTCCACAACAGTAGGTATCCGCTTGTACAAGTTCCAAGTAAGAAACCCATCTTCGGATCGGGGAAGCCGCAACTTGCCAATACTTCCACCAACCCACTGTATATTCCAAATGGTAAGGTGTTCCAAATATAACACAGCTAGCAGCCAGCTGGGGGCTGTGTCCTTTATGTGCCTTCTTTCTTTGGAAGAAGAAGCACTAGTTCAGTGATTGGGCGGAAGAAAACTCGCACTGAGCCTCCTTTGGTCACCTTGACCTCTACCTTTCGAGTCTTTCCATCATCACTAGGCATAACCTTGGTAACAAGACCCATTGGCCATTCATTGCGATGGGCTTCCTTATCCTTTAGAAGAACAAGGTCACCTTCCTGGAGGTTAGGTCTCGACGTCTGCCATTTGTGACGGCTTTGAAGTATGTGCAAATACTCTGTCTTCCAGCGGTGCCAGAACACGTTGGACAGGTATTGTACCTGTTTCCATTGGCGTCGGTAAATGTCGCTGTGGTCAAAGATTCCCGGAGGGATTGCAGCAGTCCCGATCTTCTGGGTAAGAAGCGTAGCTGGGGTAAGAATAACTGGGGAATCAGGGTCCGAGGATACTGGGACTAGTGGCCTTGCATTGATTATGGCGGACACCTCTGCAAGAAAGGTGACCAAGATCTCATGTGTAAGCAAAGACTTGTGATCCAGCAACATGGAGTCAAGGATTTTGCGTGCAATTCCAATCATGCGTTCCCATGATCCTCCCATGTGAGACGAATGTGGAGGGTTAAACACCCATGTGCACCCATTGTTAGACAAGAAATTGTCTAACTGCAGTTCTTTGCTGGCTCCCACGAAGTTAGTGCCGCAGTCGGACCTCAGTTGCTTGACGGGTCCTCGGATAGAGAAGAATCTTCGGAGGGCATTGATGAAGCAAGAAGAATCCATAGACTCAATCACTTCGATGTGTACTGCTCGGATGCTGAGACATGTAAACAGCACAGCCCACCGTTTGCTGTTTGCGACTCCACCACGGGTCCTTCGTGTAACAACTGACCATGGGCCAAAGACATCCACCCCAACATAAGTAAAGGGCGGTTCCGTACTTAGTCGGTCTGCTGGGAGATTTGCCATTTGTTGTTGATGGTGTCTTCCTCTTAACTTATGACACTTGACACATTTATGGAGCACGGAAGAGATGCATCTCTTCATCCCTACGATCCACAAGCCGGCTGACCTGATGGCACCTTCCGTAAACTGTCTGCCTTGGTGCTGCACTCTTTCATGATGGTGTCGGACCAATAGTGTAGCAATATGATGCCGACCTGGTATAATGACAGGATTTTGTTCCTTGCTACTTAGATCAGATCTCACTATACGGCCGCCCACTCTCAGCAATTTGTGATGATCAAGCACTGGATTCAGTTCAAAGAGTGCACTGCTCTTGGAAAGATTGATACCCTTTGTAATATTGTCAATCTCCTGACTGTATACTTCTTGTTGCACACAACGGGTAATGACTTCTTCAGCATGTTCGATGTCTGCGACAGTAGGGTGTTCTTTACAGATATGCCAGCCATGACACTCTGATGTGTCCTTAGCAAAGCAGTGAGCGATATGAATTAGGTGAGCAACAGCTCGCACAATAGATGACCAATTTGAGAAGCGCTCAAAGCGATGTGACTTCAGCTTCAATTTTGGAATTACAGAAGTGAAGAGCGTGGTATTTGTAGGCCTGATTTCCTTGTCAGACTCGGGATCCACCATCTCATAGGTGGTGTTGGTAGGAATTAAACAGGGATCCTCATACAAGAATCTTGGAGGTGACAACCACATGTCACATAGGCCTGCTGCCGGTTCAGGTCTTGTTCCACGATCAGCTGGGTTAAGGTCAGTGGAGATGTACTGCCACTGCCCAGGAGTAGAAAAACTTCTAATGCGTTCTACTCTGTTGCTGACATATACATAGAATTGTTTTGTTTGGTTGTATATATAACCAAGCACAACTTTACTATCTGTGTAGAAAGCAAATGAATCAATTGCAATGTCCATTTCGTTTTTAATAACTTCAGCAATCTCTACTGCTAGCACAGCTGCACAAAGCTCAAGTCTTGGCACAGAGTGTGCAGGTTTTGGGGTTAGTTTGGCCTTACCCAGGACAAATCCACAGTGAGGCTTGTTGGTTCCTGGGATTCTCAGATAGGCTACTGCAGCTATGGCTTCGATAGACGCATCAGAGAAAATGTGTATTTCTCTTCTGATGGCAGCTGAAAGAGAGCTGGGAACGTAACAACGTGAGACTTGGAGTTGTTCTAATATTTTCAGAGACTCCTTCCATATCTTCCACCTTTGTTGTTTCTCAATAGGCAGAGAAGTATCCCAGTCTATGTTCTCGGTGGTAAACTGTCTCAGCAATTTCTTGCCTTGAATGGTGACGGGGGCTATGAAGCCAAGAGGATCATAGATGCTGTTCACAACAGATAAAACTCCTCGCTTGGTAAAAGGTTTGTCACTGGCTGACACTTGGAAGGTGAATGTGTCTTGCTTAATGTCCCACAGCAAACCTAGGCTTCGTTGTATAGGAGGAACATCAGAACCAAGATCGAGGTCTTTCAAGTTGGTTGCATGATCTTCAGAGGGGAACGCTTTCATTACCTTCTGGCTGTTAGAGATAATCTTGTGAAGTCTGAGATTTGCTACAGACAGCATTGCCTGCGTTCTGGTGAGGAGATCGATTGCCTCTTCACTTGTGGGTAAGGATTTAAGTCCATCGTCTACATAGAAGTTCTTCTCAACAAATTGACGAGCATCAGATCCATACCCCTTCTCACCTTCCTGGGCTGTCCTTCTCAATCCATAGATTGCTACAGCAGGAGAGGGGCTGTTGCCGAAGACATGTACCTTCATCCGGTAATCTGTGACCTTGTTGTTGACATCATTGTCTTTGTGCCATAGAAACCTGAGGTAGTTCCTGTTGTCTTCCTTGACAATGAAGCAGTGGAACATTTGCTGGATGTCAGCCATTACTGCAACAGGTTCTTGTCTGAAGCGGATGAGTACTCCTATGAGGTTGTTGTTTAGGTTAGGCCCAGTGAGGAGCAGGTTGTTTAGAGAAACGCCTTCATGCTGAGCGCTGGAATCAAACACCACTCTGATTTGATTAGGCTTGCGAGGGTGATACACGCCAAAGGATGGAAGGTACCAGCATTCTTCTCCTTCCTTTAGTGGGGGTGCAGGTTCTGCATGATCTCTATCAAATATATTTTGCATGAAGTCTACAAAATGTTTTTCCATCTCTGGTTTCCTCTTTAGGGTGCGTTTTAAAGAGGAAAATCTCGAAACTGCTTGCTGTAGATTGTTTGGTAATTTCGGTCTTGGGGAACGGAAAGGCAAAGGTGCTACCCAGCTGTTAGACTCATCCTGAGCAAATTCTTTGTCCATAACCTTGAGAAATTCTTTATCCTCTCTTGCAAGTGCCAACTTATTGTCTTCACTTGTAGAATTGAACACTGTTGCTCCAAGACTGTCATCCCAGGACAGGAATGTGTTCATATTATCTTGGTGGTCAAGCTGCCACTTACTGTTGTTCAGCTTCTCTTTCACCCAGTAATGGTGTGGGCATGGCTGAAAATAAGTGTTGCGACCATTTGGCAAAATGTGAGTTTTAAATGAGGAAATCTTGGTAGGCTTCTTCATCTTGTCTATACAGACGTTGCCTATGATAACCCAACCTAAATCAAGGCGTTGGGCAAACGGAGCATCATGTGGTCCGTTGATTTGCTGGCGTACCTTATGTACCCTGAGAATGTCTCTACCGAGCAGAAGTAGGATCTCTGCACTCTTGTCAAGGGCTGGTATTTCTTTCGCTATAGCCCTTAGATGAGTGTGATGAAGAGCAGCCTCTGACGTAGGAATCTCATCTTTGTTGGATGGTATCTGGTTGCACTCAACAAGTGTGGGTAAGGGTATCTCCTGATTGTTGAGAGAAGCCACTATAAGTCCACTGGCTCTTCTTCCGGAGACCTCTGTAATGCCACTACAAGTACCCAAGGTGTAAGGGTAAGCATCTCCTTTTAAGTTGAACAGGTCAAAGAGTTCTGATCTTGCGAGTGAACGGTTGCTCTGATCGTCCAGGATGGTATACACCTTTACGGCCCTTTCCGGTTGACCCTTGGGGTATACGTTGACTAGACATATCTTTGCGCAGGACTTGTCGCAAAGGTCGTCTCCGCAGACTTCTGTGCATGAAGAAGATACAGTAGTAAGATTTGCTGCTTGCTCTGCATTCTCCCCGCCATGATTTATCGCAGGAGTGGAATGTGCAGGTGGAGCAGGACTGAATTGAGATGGATGGAGCGCTTGCACATGGTCCTCACAGCCGCACTCTATGCATTTAATAGTAGTTTTACAGTCTTTAGCGAAATGTTCAGTAGACGCACAACATCGGTAACATACCCTAAATTTCTTTAGAAGCTCTTTGCGTTCCTGGAGCGGTTTCTTTCTGAAGCCAATGCATTTCTTGAGAGGATGTGGCTTCTTATGAATAGGACATAGGCGATTAGGATTTTCAATCTTTTCACCTTGGTTGTACTTGTCTGGAGCTGATGAGGGTGTGGGAAGGACATCAGTCTTTTTCACTGACACTGGACCTCTGTGGTTTCTATAGTTAGAACGTGGGCTGTCGTACTTAGGATGGGGTGAACCAGGACCACTGGACTCACTGGAGGTAAAGCTTGGGTCATTCTTGGATTCTGCAATGTTCCTGATAAATTCACAGAAGTAAGAAAATGGAGGAAAGGAGACTTGCTTTTCTTTTTTGTATCTCGACCCAAGTGTAGTCCACCTTTCTTGAATATTGTACGGCAGCTTGGAAACTATTGGGTTTACCCCACGAGCTGTGTCTAGGTAACTGAGGCCAGGTAGGTGTGGGTCTGCCTTGGCCAGCTGGAGCTCTAAGAGTAGGTCGCTGAGCTCTTGGAATTTTTCATTGTCTTTGCCAGATATTTTTGGAAAACCTTGCAGCCGTTTAAACAGAGCATTCTCTATGGCTTCAGGACTGCCAAAGCTTTGTTCCAGTCTCTCCCAAGCAGCGATGAGGCCTGCAGTTGGATTCTCAATGTGGACAGATCTCAATCTCTTGACACGTTCTGTAGACTGTGGACCGAGCCACCTGATCAGCAGATCTAGTTCTTCAGCAGCAGTAATGCCAATGTCACTAATAACGGTTCTGAAGGCACATTTCCAGCCCCTGTAGTTCTCAGGCTGGTCGTCAAACCTTGTGAGGCCGGTTTTAGTAAGTTCGCGGCGAACCATGTATCTTGCAAACTCTGTCATGTCAGTTCTCTCTGACTTTGGGCAGAGTATTGCTGGCTGAGTAGTGCTGATCATATTATTTGCGGTGTTCTGGCTAAGAGACATAGGGAAATACGGGTCTGCACGGGCGTTCAATCCAGGAGATAGTTTAAAGTCCATAGGTTTAGCTACACATGGAACTGGAACTATGTGGTTGTCAGGAGTCTGGTGACTTGCTAGCATATTGGATTTCACCTGGGCGTCTGTGTAATGAGCTTGCTGAGGTGCAGGGTTCTGGTGCAATGTGGTATGTGGAGAAAGGTAAGGATGACAAATTGGTAATGCATTGTACTGACCTTGGATGCAGAATGCTGCAGAAGAATCTGTGCCCCGTTGCTCTGGAGAAATATTTGCGCTGTCAGGATCATTAGCAGCAATCACAGGTTCACTGTTTTGGCTTAGTACGTAGTCTCTTGTGCGCTTAAGAGGATCTTCTACCTCCACTTCACATACACTGATGCTGTCTCTTTCACTTCCCCTGGCAGCTTCTTCTAAAACCTTTAACCTTGCCATAGCTGTGGCATGCTCGCATTGTTTGTTTAAAGTTTCTATTTCCGCCTTTTGGCGCGCTGCATCGGCTTCCATATCTGCCTTCTTTTGCGCAAAGACGGCCTGTATTTTAGTAGCCTCTGCTTCTGCCCGCGCTCTTATGAGCTGTTCGCTGAGCGTGGAATATTTTGAAGATCTTGACTTAGAAGATAGTTTTGAACGACTGGTAGACTTAGAAATGCGAGACGACGTTTCCTGTAATTGCGCGATTCTTGCCTCTGTGTTAGACTTAATTTTGCATACTAGGCTGTCTCGTTCCAAATTAAGTTTCTGGAAGCTTTCAAATTCTTCTAAAGAATCCTTTGTATTAAGTTTCTTCAAAATGCCAACATATTCCTGGCTTTTCAGTGAATAATGTTCATATGCTGTACAAAGCTGTTCTAGAGCTCCCTCTAGTGGTGAAACATTGTGAGCAGGCTGTGAGATGGTGGAGATGTGACTCAGCAATCTTTGCCAGAAGTTTGAGACAGCAGAAGAAAGTTCATGTTTTGCACCTTCTAGATTCTCTGTAACCTTCCATGTAGGCTTAGCAGAGCGTTTAGCTCTCTCACTGTACTGCAGACTAGGATCCATACTTTCTTCTGACTGTAGGTATGGTTCACCTTGAGAAGACTGTGCAATGTTCTCTTCAGACATGACACCTCACAGACAGGATGTGGATAATACAGAGGTGGGGGTGCTAGCTTGCTAGAAGGGTCTATGCTGTGGGGTCACACACACTGATGATTTCTTCTGCAGGCAGTTGCTTGTCTGTGACTATCTCTGCAGGAGCTGCACACTGACTATACAGCTGGATCTGGCAGATATATAAGCATCTTTTCACTATTCTGACTCCATGACCAGGCTGTAAGTTGTAGGGCCCTTGAGACAATCTCACTGTATATGTCTGTATTGAACCGGTACTCACACCAAGACACTGTCAGATAGCGTCAACTCAGCTGAAGAGGCACGTGGGAAGTTTCCAGAGAAGTTTATTTTCAGGCTGAAATACTTGTAAGGTACACAAACCAGCAGGTGAAAAGATGATATTTTGCCAGAGTTGAGCAGGAGATGACTACACAGTATGGGAACCATGAGGAAAGACAACTAAGCACAGAAAGAAGGGAGGAGCTATTACCTCAGAGCCTAGCTACAGGGAGATAGCAGGGACAAACTAAATAAAGCAAAGCAACTGCAATAGGAGCATATAACATAACATGACAGTGAATAGAAACCTAAGTCGAGGGACATGACAGGTAGGCTATTCCATAGATTCACAGTTCTCACAGTAAAGAAGGCTTGTCGCCTCTGCAGGTTGAACCTATTTTTCTCCAGACGGAGGGAGTGCCCCCTTGTTTTTTGAGGGGGTTTTACATGGAACAGGATTTCACCATATTTTTTGTATGCGCCATTCATATATTTATATAAGTTAATCATGTCCCCCCTTAGTCGTCTTTTCTCAAGGCTAAATAGGTTTAGTTCTTTTAATCTTTCCTCATAACTTAGATTCTCCATGCCCCTTATTAGCTTCGTTGCTCTTCTTTGTATTTTTTCCAACTCCAGGGCATCCTTTCTATGAACTGGAGCCCAGAACTGGACTGCATATTCTAGATGAGGCCTCACTAATGCTTTGTAAAGTGGTAATATTACATCCCTGTCCCGCGAGTCCATGCCTCTTTTGATACACGACAATATTTTGCTGGCCTTTGAAGCAGCTGATTGACACTGCATGCTGAAATTTAGTTTATAATTTACAAGTACACCCAGATCCTTCTCAACAATTGACTCCCCCAGTGTAGCTCCCCCTAGGACATATGATGCTTGCAGGTTTTTCGTACCCAGATGCATAACTTTACATTTATCTACATTAAACTTCATTTGCCAAGTGGACGCCCAAACACTTAGTTTGTTTAAATCTGCCTGCAATTCACAAACATCTTCCATAGTCTGAACTATATTGCATAGCTTGGTGTCATCTGCAAAAATAGAAATAGTGCTATTAATCCAATCCTCTATATCATTAATAAATAAGTTGAATAATAGTGGTCCCAGCACTGAACCCTGGGGTACACCACTTATAACTGGGGACCATTCAGAGTAGGAATCATTGACCACAACTCTTTGGATACGGTCCTTGAGCCAATTCTCAATCCAATTACAAACTATACTTTCTAAACCTATAGTCCTTAATTTACCCATTAGATGTCTATGAGGGACAGTGTCAAATGCCTTTGCAAAGTCCAAAAACACTATATCCACAGCGGCCCCTCTGTCTAGGCTTCTGCTTACCTCTTCATAAAAACAAATCAGGTTGGTTTGACAACTTCCTTTGTAAAACCATGCTGGCTGTCACTTATAATACTATTTATTGTCACATAATTCTGTATATAGTCCCTCAATAGCCCCTCAAACATTTTCCCCACAATTGATGTTACTGGTCTATAATTACCCGGCGAAGACCTAGAGCCCTTTTTGAAAATAGGCACCACATTTGCCCTGCGCCAGTCCCTTGGCACTATACCACTCATGAGAGACTCTCTAAATATTATGAAGAGGGGGACAGAAATAACTGAACTAAGCTCTTTAAGAACTCTAGGGTGTAACCCATCTGGTCCCGGGGCCTTGTGTACATTTATTTTATTTAATTTAGCTTGGACCATATCTACATTCATCCAATTCAGTATATCAACTGATATATTAACAGCACTGGCACCGGCTACATCAGCTGCTCCTTTTTCTGTTGTATATACAGAGCGGAAGAACCCATTTAGTAACTCTGCCTTCTCTTGATCCCCTGTGACCAACTCCCCATTACCACTATCTAAGGGTCCTACATGTTCAGACCTGGGCTTTTTTGCATTTATATGCTTGAAGAATTTTTTAGGATTTGTTTTACTATCCTTGGGCACCTGCCTTTCATTTTGTATTTTTGCTGATTTTATTACATTTTTACAGATTTTATTAAGCTCTTTATATTTTACAAAGGCTACAGAGGTGACATAATGTTCTGATCAGCCGCCTGAGCCTCTGAGGGTTAGTGAAGGCGAGCAAGAGAGGATGATGGGTAAGTGCTCTGCTTATATGGAGACTTTTCTATTATTAAGACATTTTATGACCAATTGGAATAATAGAAGGAATTAGAAGGACAGCAGCTTCTATGTTCATAAATGGAGCAGTGGTGACGTTTTTAGGTGTGAGACTTAATGAGGGGAGTTATCAACTTTCTACGCCAGTTTTCTAACGTAGAAAAGACGCAAACTGAGTTAAAAGTTGCAATTTGCAGTAACATTTTTTACTTTTGGCCGTTTACGCTGCTTTTGAGACTTTTTTTGTTTAAATAGGTGGGAGGAACGTAGTAAAAGGGAATGGTACCTCCCACGGGCCAACAAATTTATTATAATTTATGCCAGAGACTGTCAGAAATGATAGCGGAAATCTACGTCACCTCTGAGTCTGGCGTAGATCTTATTATGTGGTACACGCAGGCCCCGCAACGTCCCCCATGATCGGATATTCAAATAAAATAAATGAAAAAAAAACCATTTACTTACCTCACCGCTGCGCCGGCAGTGCGCCACAATTATATACACTCATAGAGCCATGCTTCCATGCAGGGCCGGCCTTAGGGTAGATGGCGCCCCGTGCGAAATTATCTTTCGACGCCCCATGCCATTATAAAAAATGCCCCATAAAAAAGCATAATTCCTCCCCACAGTATAATACCCTATATAGTGCCCCCACACATTGTAATGCCCCTTTAGTGCCCCACACACAGTATAATAATAATATTTAATAATGTAATATATTATAACGCCTTCAAGGACACAGTATTTTGTCCTCTAATTGTGCCTACACACATTATATTGCCCCCTGTAGTGCCCCTACACAGTATGATGTCCTCCACAGAGTATAATGCCCCCACAGCCCCCCTAGTAGAAAGTGCCCCCTGTAGATTGTGCCGTACAGCTTCCCTGTAGACAGTGCCATAATCCCCACCTCCTCCTTGTAGACAGTGCCATACAGCCCCCATCTGCCCCTTGTAGTGTCATACAGCCCCCATCTGCCCCTTGTAGTGCCATACACCCCATCTGCCCCTTGTAGTGTCATACAGCCCCACCTCCCTCTTGTACACAGTGCCCCCCACCACCCCCTTGTAGACAGTGTCATACAGCACCCACCTCCCCATTGTAGAAAGTGACATACAGCCCCCACCTCCCCCTTGTAGACAGTGCCATACTGCCCCCCACCTCCACCTGACAGGATCCTTGCGTAGGCCGGCTTGATCCAGAGATGTCATCACGCCGACTGCCCAGGGATCCTGTCCCTGCGCCTCATAGGCTGCAGGGGCCTCTGTAGCCTGTTACAGAGTTTCCCAACCTTTTCGGACTTGAGCCACCCCTGGACAAAAAAAAATTCCTAAGCCCCCCCCTACCAAAAATTGTTTCGAGAAAGACAGAAAATAGCTAAAAATAAGCACTACATTCTTAGGGTATGTTCACACAGCGTTTTTTTGTAAGGCAGAAAAAATCTGCTTTTGAATTTACAGCGTTATTTGATGGGGTTTTTTTAGCGGTTTTTTTTAAGCCGTTGAAGCAAATGCAAAAGACGCAGCAAAAAAAGCTCAAAGAGCGCCAAAGCTATTTTCTTCCTACTGTTAATTTCAATTGGAGGTCAGAGGTGGAAACCACTTGAAGACCATCAGCCCCCCCCCCCACTCACAGTAAAATGACCATCAGCCCCCCACTCACAGTAAGGCTGGGTTCACACACACTATTTACGGACTTAATTCGGGCGTTTTAGCCCCGAATTACGTCCGAAAATGGGCTCAAAAGCGTCGGCAAAGATCTGCCCATTCATTTGAATGGGTCTTACGATATTCTGTGCCGACGGTCATTTTTTTTACGCACCGCTGTCAAAAGACGGCGCGTAAAAGAGACGCCCGCGTCAAAGAAAAGCCTGTCACTTCTTGAGACGTAATTGGAGCCGTTTTCCCTTGACTCAATAGAAAAACAGCTCCAATTACGTCCGTAATGGACGCAGCGAATAGCGCCTGCACATGCCATTACGTCTGAAATTCCGGAGCCGTTTTCTCCTGAAAACGGCTCCGTAATTTTAGCCGTAATGGACGCTGCCGTGTGAACATACCCTAAAATGACCATCAGCCCGTCCACTCACAGTAAAACTACCATCAGCCCGTCCACTCACAGTAAAACTACCATCAGCCCGTCCACTCACAGTAAAACTACCATCAGCCCGTCCACTCACAGTAAAACTACCATCAGCCCCCCACTCACAGTAAAACTACCATCAGCCCCCACTCACAGTAAAATGACCATCAGCCCCCCGGGACTCACAGTAAAATGACCATCAGCCCCCCACTCACAGTAAAACTACCATCAGCCCCCCACTCACAGTAAAACTACCATCAGCCCCCCACTCACAGTAAAACTACCATCAGCCCCCCACTCACAGTAAAATGACCATCAGCCCGTCCACTCACAGTAAAACTACCATCAGCCCCCACTCACAGTAAAATGACCATCAGCCCCCCACTCACAGTAAGGCTGGGTTCACACACACTATTTACGGACTTAATTCGGGCGTTTTAGCCCCGAATTACGTCCGAAAATGGGCTCAAAAGCGTCGGCAAAGATCTGCCCATTCATTTGAATGGGTCTTACGATATTCTGTGCCGACGGTCATTTTTTTTACGCACCGCTGTCAAAAGACGGCGCGTAAAAGAGACGCCCGCGTCAAAGAAAAGCCTGTCACTTCTTGAGACGTAATTGGAGCCGTTTTCCCTTGACTCAATAGAAAAACAGCTCCAATTACGTCCGTAATGGACGCAGCGAATAGCGCCTGCACATGCCATTACGTCTGAAATTCCGGAGCCGTTTTCTCCTGAAAACAGCTCCGTAATTTTAGCCGTAATGGACGCTGCCGTGTGAACATACCCTAAAATGACCATCAGCCCGTCCACTCACAGTAAAACTACCATCAGCCCGTCCACTCACAGTAAAACTACCATCAGCCCGTCCACTCACAGTAAAACTACCATCAGCCCGTCCACTCACAGTAAAACTACCATCAGCCCCCCACTCACAGTAAAACTACCATCAGCCCCCACTCACAGTAAAATGACCATCAGCCCCCCACTCACAGTAAAATGACCATCAGCCCCCCACTCACAGTAAAATGACCATCAGCCCCCCGGGACTCACAGTAAAATGACCATCAGCCCCCCACTCACAGTAAAACTACCATCAGCCCCCCACTCACAGTAAAACTACCATCAGCCCCCCACTCACAGTAAAACTACCATCAGCCCCCCACTCACAGTAAAATGACCATCAGCCCGTCCACTCACAGTAAAACTACCATCAGCCCCCACTCACAGTAAAATGACCATCAGCCCCCCGGGACTCACAGTAAAATGACCATCAGCCCCCCACTCACAGTAAAACTACCATCAGCCCCCCCACTCACAGTAAAATGACCATCAGCCCGTCCACTCACAGTAAAACTACCATCAGCCCGTCCACTCACAGTAAAACTACCATCAGCCCGTCCACTCACAGTAAAACTACCATCAGCCCCCCACTCACAGTAAAACTACCATCAGCCCCCACTCACAGTAAAATGACCATCAGCCCCCCGGGACTCACAGTAAAATGACCATCAGCCCCCCACTCACAGTAAAACTACCATCAGCCCCCCCACTCACAGTAAAATGACCATCAGCCCGTCCACTCACAGTAAAATGACCATCAGCCCGCCACTCACAGATGCCCCTTGTAGGTCGTGCCAAACAGCCCCCTTGTAGGTTGTGGCACACAGCCCCCTTGTAGGTCGTGCCACACAGCCCCCTTATAGGTAGTGCCACACAGCCCCCTTGTAGTTCGTGCCACACAGCCCCCTTGTAGTTCGTGCCACACAGCCCCCTTGTAGTTCGTGCCACACAGCCCCCTTGTAGTTCGTGCCACACAGCCCCTTTGTAGGTAGTAGGGATGTCACGACACCTGAATTTGGACTTCAATACCGATACTTCGTGTAGTATTGCAATTTCGATACCAAAACGATACTTTGCCAACAGTAATAAAAAAAAGTTCTTCCATTTTCTGATGTGAGGCGCGAGGTGTGATGCTGAATTTAACCTCCATTTGCCTCACATTAATAGTAATTAACCCCATTATGTTTCTCAGTCATAATGGGTTAATGTGTGAGGTACATGATGGGGTTAATTACTATTAATGTGAGGCACATGGAGGTTAAATTCAGCATCACACCTCGCGCCTCACATTAATAAGTGAAAAAAAAAATTTCTTTTTTTTTTACAGCGTACACATCATAAATGACGCAAAAAAATTGTTGTGCAGGTTATTACGGCCGCGCCAATACCGAATGTGTGTATTTTATATATTGAGACTTATTTTAAGGTTTATTGTAAAAAAAAGGCGTTTATGTATTTTTTTAAATTTAACATTACTTTATGTTTTTACTTTATTTTTAAACTTTAATGTACTGGCATATATCAGATATATGCCAGCACATTAGCCTGTGGACAGATAGCACACAGGCAGTTGTTAGGACGTACCTAAGTATGCCCTAACAACAGGAAATATGGTAAGACAGCCCTGGGGTCCTTCAATAGACCCTGGGCTGTCTGCCCATATATGGTATGGCCCTCAATCGCGTCACAGGAATTCCCTGTGACGCGATCCAAGGGGCATCCCCTTCCTCACTTTCCCCTGAATGCTGCAGTCAGTTTTGATCGCAGCATTCAGGAGAATAGCGGCGGAGATGAGCGGTTCCTCTGATCTCCGCCGTTATAGAGCGGGGCTGCGGCTGTGTAATATAGTCATTGCCCCGCTCCTGACAGAAGTGCGTGCGCGGTCAGCATGAGGTAATGCGGCCGGCGCTGCACTAATGAGCGGCGGCGCAGACACCGAAGACAGAACATGGGGGTGTTTTGCAGTGCGGCCGCCATGTTCTGTTTTCAGTGCCGCCGCTCATTAGTGCAGAGCTGGCCGCATCGCATCATCCTGAAAGCGTGCACTTGTCAGGACTCAGGAGCGGGGCAGTGACTGTATTACACAGCCGCAGCCCCGCTCTCATTCATCATGTATTACTATACTTACCGGTGTGGCTCGAACCATTTGGGGATGCACAGTATCGAAGTTTCGATGCATTGTGCATCCCTAGTAAGTAGTGCCACAAATCCCCCCCTTGCCGCACAGCCCCCTTGTAGGTAGTGCCACACACACCCTTGTAGGTAGCACTCCCTTCCTGTAGATAGCGCCACTGTAGCTCCCTGTGGCTGGGGATTCCGCTCCTTGACGGAGTGCTTGATGTCTTTGTCCATATATGAACAGTGACATCGGGCAACTAACTCCTGAAGCGGAATCCCTGTCCACAGCGTTGCAGACGCTGTGACCGGGGATTCCACTCCAGGAGAAGCCCCTGACGTCTCTGTCCATTTAGTCGGGGGTGCCATCTACAGGGGTTCTGCAAAAAAATCTCCTCCTCCTCACATCCACTTTGCGCTATGAGGAGGAGGAGAGAAAGCACGTCCGTGGCAGTTGTCCAGAGGAGTGTCGCGGCACCCCTGGAGGATTCTCATGGGAACGTCATGTTGGGAACCACCAGCCTAGTGGATCACACAGCGGGAGATACCTCCCTGCTCTGCTATAGTGTTGAATAGTATCTGCGTCTTTAGCAGAGCCGTATTTACAACTCACGCTGGCCTAGGCACTAAGCCTGAATATACCCCCATTAAAGGCCTATTTAGTTTAGCCAATTATCATCATGATTCGCCAGTTTCTGACTAATTCTAATGATATTTGGTCAGTGTTAACAAAGGGGAAGATCAATGATAAAAACTTTGCTTATCGTTAATCTCTAATGAGAAAAAAAAAAAAGGTAATACACCCGGCCGTAGTCATAGTGATGCGTATTCTGTTCTGAGCGTAGCCCGGCCTCCAGGGATGACGATGCATCCCATGTGACAGCTGCAGCCAATCAAAGGCTGCAGCTGTCACATGGACTACAGCGTCATCGCAGGAGGCGGGGCTACGCTCAGAGAGAGAGGGTCTACGGCTGGGAGTATTAGCTTTTTTTTACATTTATTTCTGCAGACTTTCCGCCCCAAAAACGACACCAAAATTTGGTGCTGTTTTTCAGGTGAAATTCCCTGCCGTTCTTAGGACGTATACACTGTGTGTTCCTACCCTTATAATCAAGTTGCTCTCCCCAAAAATATTATCTCTAATGGCTTATTCAGACGAACGGGATATACGCGTGGCACGGACCTATATTAGTCTATGGGGCCGTGCAGACATGTGCGTGATTTTTATGCTGCGTGAGTCCGCTGCGTAAAAGTCATGACATGTCCGTTCTTTGAGCGTTTTTTGCGCATCACGCACCCGTTGAAGTCAATGCGTGCGTGAAAACCATGCATGCCGCACGGAAGCACTAACGTGCGAACAGCGTGATTCGCGCAACAGCAGTGAAAAGGATGAATGAAAACAGAAAAGCACCACGTGCTTTTTTGTTTACAAACATCCAAATGGAGTGTCATAATGATGGCGGCTGCGCGAAAAGCACGCAGCCGCGCATCATATGCTGCTGCCGCACGGAGCTGTCAAATGCATTTTTTACGCCGTGTTTTTTTGCGTGCGCAAAAGGCACACGCTCGTGTGAATCCAGCCTAAGGGTAAGGCCACACGGAGCGGCCCTGACACGGTTGCAACGCAGCTAACAACCACGCCGTCACCATGTTCAGTGCGGCTGTCAAACAGCCTGTTAGTGGCCGCACGTATTCCGGTTACATTCGCATACGCACTGCCGCTCCATTCATTCTCTATGGGAGCGCCGGAGATAGCCGAGTGCAGTGTTCTGCTTTTTCCGGCGCTCCCATAGAGAATGAATAGGGGGTAAGTTGTTGTAATTTGCAAAATCGTGCGGCCATAAAGGGTGTATTAATTCATGGCCGCACAATTTTGCAGATAAAGGGACGGTTTACCCGCGTTAACGTGCGGCCATGAATTAATACACCCTTTATGGACGCACGATTTTGCAAATTACAACAACTTACCTCCTATTCATTCTCTATGGGAGCGCCGGAAAAAGCAGAACACTGCACTCGGCCATCTCCGGCGCTCCCATAGAGAATGAATGGAGCGGCAGTGCGCACGCGAGTGTAACCGGAAGACCCCTTAACGAGGTATTTGACAGCCGCTCCTACATAGTGCCAGCGCGGTTGTTGGCCGCGTTGCGACAGTGTGAGGGCCGCTCCGTGTGGCCGTACCCTAAAGAATCCTTTCTCCCCATACATAACGCTAAGTTCCCCTCCCCCATGATTCATAATAAGCTCCTACACCACAAAATAAACTATACAGAATTCCCCCTCCTCACAAAATACATGTATAAAGAATCCCCCCACACTCCTATAGTATTTAGGGCAATGTCCCCTCCCCCACAAAATCGATCTGTAAAAAATACAAAGACACACAAAGTACCTCTAACCTAGTCTCCCCTCACCCACAAAATCGATCTTTTAAAAAAACAAAAAAACATCCTGTTACACATCAAATAAAGCCCCCTCTCTCCCCCTCCCTCACACAGCACATAAATAGACATAGATTAAGCTAAAGCTGCTGCTCTTCTTACCTGACTGGAGCTCCGTGGAGGAGTCTTCACTGTGGCAACAGCACAGCAGGAAGGAGCTGTGTGAGGTGCTGAGTGTGTGTGACACTGCAGTACAGGCTGTGCCGATTGGTGGAGCAGACAGAAGCACCTGCTGCTGCTCCTCCAATCAGCGCTCACTTCACGCAACAGTGCAAAGGGAGGAACATTTCTCCTCTCTTCTGCTCGTACCCACTGGCGCCCCCCTTACAGCATGGCGGCCGGCGCCATGTGCGACCGCACGTGTCGCACATAGCTAAGGCCGGCCATGCTTCCATGCAACTGTGCTTCTTATTTCCATGGTGATACATGGCGGCCTTGTGGTTGTCATAACAACGGTTTTCTGGAGTGTCAGTTAATAACCCGGCCGTTGTCTTGGTGACGCGTCCCTCTCTTGACATCCAGTCCGACCTCCCTGGATGACGCGCAGTCCATGTGACCGCTGCAGCCAGTGATTGGCCTGTGATTGGCTGCAGCAGTCACATGGGCTGTAACGTCATCCCAGGAGGCCGGACTGGAGGAAGAAGAAGGGAGTTCTGGGTAAGAATGAACGTCTTTTTTTTTTTACAGCTTTATCTATATTGTGATCGGTAGCCACTGCCCCTGGTGCTAAAAGAGTTACTGCCGATCGTTTAACTCTTTCAGCACCCTGGATAGTGACTATACACTGACGTCGCCTAGCAATGCTCCCGTACTTACGGGTGCACACACGTAGTCACCCCTAATTACAGGAGCCCCATAGACTTCTATGGGCCTGCCCGTGCCGTAATTACGGCCTGAAATAGGACATGTTCTATATTTTTCAACGGCACGTGCACCTTCCCGTAAACATACGGGGAGGTACCCGTGGCCAATAGAATTCTATGGGCCGGTAATTACGGGCCGTAATTATGGCCCGTGATTACGGGTGTTTTTACGTTCGTGTGCATGGGGCCTTACATATAGCTTCTGAGCCCGCACCATCACAGCACTGTACAAGTACGGTATGTTGTGCTAACCTTTTTAGTGCCAGCATTGTATGAATATATATATATATATATATATATATATATATATATAAAGAAAGAAGATTTGCAGCACTCCAATGTGAAAAAAGTGGTGGTTTATTCAATCCAAGAACAACAGCAACGTTTCAATCCTACAATAGGATCTTTATCAAGCCTAGTGACACATCTACTACAAGAAACTAATATAGGGTTGAGACTACTTAACATAATTAGTCTCATTATAATACAATCAAGTATACAGTGTTGTAAAACTCATATAATGCATGTTATAAGGTATCATTACGAAACACAAACATGATACAGAAAGTGCGAATGTGTATATATGACAGTGTAAGTGACAATATACAGTGACACAAACCAGGGGCGTAGCTAAAGGCTCATGGGCCCCGATGCAAAAGTTCTTATTGGGCCCCCCCCCCCCCTGCAAACTTCTCATGGCCGACGGTCCGCAGCTTTCAGTTGCATCGCTGGGTCTCCTAAGTGACCCAACAATGCAGCACTAGCAGCCGGGGCGTCACTAAGGACTTAAAATGTCAGGGGAAATAGCCCCAATACATATGTGTCCACCCAAAAAAAATGTGTGTATAGGAGACAGCATAGCATATCTATAGCACTACGACCCTATAAACTATGGATAGGATTAGATACAGTGGCTCAGCAGACAGTATCACACATGATAGGATTAGATACAGTGGCTGAGCAGACAGTATCACACATGATAGGATTAGATACAGTGGCTGAGCAGACAGTATCACACATGATAGGATTAGATATAGGGCCTAGCAGACAGTATCACACATGATAGGATTAGATACAGTGGCTCAGCAGACCGTATCACACATGATAGGATTAGATACAGTGGCTCAGCAGACAGTATCACACATGATAGGATTAGATATAGGGCCTAGCAGACAGTATCACACATGATAGGATTAGATACAGTGGCTCAGCAGACCGTATCACACATGATAGGATTAGATACAGTGGCTCAGCAGACAGTATCACACATGATAGGATTAGATACAGTGGCTCAGCAGACAGTATCACACATGATAGGATTAGATACAGTGGCTCAGCAGACAGTATCACACATGATAGGATTAGATACAGGCCCTAGCAGACAGTATCACACATGATTGGATTAGATACAGGACTCAGCTCGCTGACATTGTGGCTCCAGCGTTGGACCCAGGAAAGCTAAGAATAATAATTTTGCTTCTTTATGTGTTACTGATTATTTTTGTGTGTTTGTGTTTTTTTACAGGTTCGGTTGTTGGACTTCGCATTCGAGGACTTCAATGACGGCGGTTTTTTATTCTCAATAAAATGTTTAATGAGGGTTGTATTTTTTTATTTCAATAAAATATTTTTTTCTATGTGCTTGTATCTTTTTAAACTTTATTATCACCGCCTTAGTAATGGCCGCTGGCTAATTGACAACCACCATTACTAAGGCGGGGCTTAATGTTAGCCGGTGCAAAGGCCAACACTAACCCCCATTATTACCCCGGTACCCACCGCCACCAGGGGTACTGGGAAGAGCCAGGTACGAACCAGTACCCGACCATCTGTAGTGACGGGCAGGCACCGGGGTGGCCGCAGGCTGGTAGTATTAGGCTGGGGAAGGCCAAAAACAGTGGCGCCTACCAACCTGGTAATGCTGCCTGCTGCTGCTATGTTGTATCTGGCTGGTTATGAAAATTGGGGGGGGGACCCGACATCGTTCTTTCCAATTTTTATTTTTTTTAAATGACATGGGGTCCCCCCCATTTTTCATAACCAGCCAGATACAATAAAGCATTACCAGGGTGGGAAGGGCCACTGTTTTTGGCCTTTCCCCTCCTGATAATACCAGTCTGAGGCCACCCCAGTGGCGGACCATCACTACAGATGGTCAAGTACTGATGGTACCCGGCTCTTCCCAGCACCCCTGGTGGTGGTGGGTACCGGGGTAATAATGGGGGTTAGTGTTAGCCTCTGCACCGGCTAACACTAAGCTCCGCCTTAGCAAAGGATGCTGTCAATCAGCCGGCGGCCATTACTAAGGCGGCAGTAATATAGTTTTAAAAAAAACCACAAAGACATAGAAAAAATATTTTATTGAAATAAAAAAAAAACCCACACAACCCTCATTAACCATTTTATTGATAATAAAAAAAAAAAGCCGTCATCGAAATAGTCCTGGAATCCGGCGTAGTCCAACGACCGAACCTGTAAGAAAACATACAAAAAAAACGATTAGCAACACGTGTTAGGCTTAGATAAAGGGCCCATGTGTGATACTGTCTGTGGGACCCTGTATCTAAGCCTACCACAAGGTAGGGTTAGATACAGGGTCCAGCAGACAGTAATCTTATACAGTATAAGATTACTGTGTGCTGGGGCCCTGTATCTAAACCTACAGTGTGGTAGGCTTATATACAGGGCCCAGCAGACAGTATCACGCATGGGCCATTTATCTAAGCCTACCATGTGATTGGCTTAGATACAGGGCCCAGCAGACAGTATCACACAATCTGTGATCCTGTCTAATGGGCCCGCTAAGCCTGCTACATCGTAGGCTTAAAGGGGTTGTGCAGTCCCTAAACATTGATGGCCTATCCTCAGGATAGGCCATCAATAGCTGATGTGTCGGGGTCCGTCTCCCGGGACCGGCCAATCAGCTGTTTTGAAGGGGCCGCAGCACTCGTACGAGAGCTGCTTCCCTTTCATTTCACTACTCGCTCACACTGTGAATCGCCGACACCGATTCACAGTGTGAACGGAATGAAGGGGAAGCAGCTCTCGTACGAGTGCTGCGGCCCCTTCAAAACAGCTGATTGGCGGTTCCCGGGAGTCGGACTCCGCCAGTCAGGGCTACTAATTTTACCTTCCTCTTCAGCCGCGGCGGAAGTTCTGTCCTCTCGATGTTGTGCGCGGCGGCATAGCGCTGTGACGTCATGCGCTGCGCACAGCGCTTGACGTCAGGACCTCCGCTGCGATCCGGAACCAGGAAGGTAAGTAAAGTCTGTTACTATAGTAACAGGGGCCCGCGGCCCGAGTTACTATAGTAACTTTTTATTGATGTGGTGCGGAGGGCTGTGGGCCCCCCTGGCTTCGGGGCCCGGTCGCAATTGCGACCGCTGCGACCCCTATAGCTAGGCCAGTGGCCATCATTATGACACTCCGTTTTTGGATGTTTGTAAACAGAAAAGCACGTGGTGCTTTTCTGTTTTCATTCATACTTTTCACTGCTGTTGCGCGAATCACGCGCGTCCCACGGAAGTGCTTCCGTGTGGTGCGCGTGATTTTCACGCACCCATTGACTTCAATGGGTGCGTGATGCGCGAAATACGCACAAAGAACGGACATGTTGTGAGTTTTTCGCAGCGGATTGACGCTGCGTAAAAATCACGCACCTGTCTGCACGGCCCCATAGACTAATATAGGTCCGTGCGACGCGCATGAAAATCACGCGCGTTGCACGGACTAATATATCCCGTTCGTCTGAATAAGCCCTAAGCCTAATGTTTTTATGCATCTTGTACTACTTTTAAGCAATCTTCGAATTTGTGATATGAATGGTGTGGTTTGCTGCAAGTTTCATAATCGCGGCAAAACCGCGCCATTTTTGCCGCAATTACGAAAATCGCGGCAAAACCGCGCCATTTTTGCCGCAATTACGAAAATCGCAGCAAAACGCATGGTGAATTAAAAAACTTAACAAACCCTACAGGAGTTGGGGTCAGGAGAGACAAGTAAAGAAGAGACAATGGGGGATGCAGGGAGAGAGGGGGTTAAGGAAGCGCTCACCAGGACCTGAGAGGTGGACGTGCTTTCTCTTCTGCCGACTCTGCTGCTGCTATACTGTGGTAGAAGGACCTGATCGGTGGGCGTGGCTTCTGTTCCTCAAAGGCGAATCAGGTCACATGGGCATGACGTCATTAAAGGTCCTTTAGAAAACGGCATCTGTCCAGCTTTAATGCTGCTTATGCAGCGTTTTTACATAAGTAACCTCCCGAAAATGTGGTGGGGGGGCCGTGGGCCCCCCAGGCTTCGGGGCCCGGTCGCAATTGCGACCGCTGCGACCCCTATAGCTACGCCACTGACACAAACGTTAAAAACAGCTGATTACAACATAATCATTTATGCCTCAGTGGTGTTAAAAACAATCGTCATAGCCCCACTCACCAACCAGAACTTCAGATACATCAGATGAATCATTTAGTATGTAAATTCGTAAGCATACAATGTAACAAACCGCTGCACACCTAAAGTCATTAGACTTTAATACATGCGTAAAAAGCCTAGAGACGGAAGTGAATCATCGATCAGTAGCGAGACGCATCGGACGCATCAAAGTGATGTAATGCGTGTCAATGCGTTCCACTGAACTGGTCATGTGTGAAGCGGCTTCATAGGTTGCTAAGCAACTGATGCAACTATGTAACGGATAACGCATAACACGGCTGTGTCAGACAAAAAGTCTGTATTGTAACCAAAACAGGTAAATTAATCAATGCTCCTAATGGTAAGGAATGGAGATATTAAAATAGTATTCCAATATTATGGTATATATCAACTTCTTATGCATGATCCACACGTTGGCACAGAGAGCTCTGTCCACAATTAAGCATTCAGAGCGTCCCTATACCTAGGGTTTTAGGAACCACATAGCATCGTCTTCACGTGCATAGGATGTCCCATCACCCTCATCCGTGTAACGGACCAAGATTGTCGTATCAGCGACACCATTTCTCATAAAGTATATGTATATATATTTTTTCATTTTTTTCAAAAATAAATCTTTTATATATAAATATCTCTACATCACTTGACACCACACTAGGAGACTAGAAAAAATTCAACAAATAATAAATGTCTTTATTGATATCATAAGACAAGATGAATATAACACAGCCGTGTCAGGTATTCCCAATATCGTAATTTTACTATTAAAAATAAAAGTAGAGATTCCGAAATTCTGTTTGGAGTGGTATTTCGATCTAGAAAAATACAAAAATATAAAAATTAGTATTAGTCACATATTGACAAAAAATTCATCATGAGAAATGTAAATATTAGTGTGTCATCATTCTTTATACTAGGGAGGACATCAAAGAACTCAAGGAGAGAGATGTGAGGGAGTCATACAGCTAACCTGTCCACAGCAAATTCAACATTAAGTCCAAATGGTTTCAATGTATTTAATTGGAATATCCACCTCAACTCTTTTTTATGTAATATCACATGACGGTCGCCGCCTAATTGTAGTGTAGGAACATGATCCAGGATCATAAATCTCAGATCCCTTTCATTGTGACCATATTCCGAAAAGTGCTTAGACACTGGTAAGTCAAGTTTCTTTTTGCGTATCGAGAAACGATGATTATTTAACCGGGTTTTAAAAGCACAAGTAGTCTCCCCTACATATAGGAGACCACAAGGACACCATAACACATATATGACCCAATCCGAATCACAAGTGAAATTGTGTTTAATTTTAAATTGTTGTCCAGTACCTGGATGTTTAAAAGAATCACCCTTGCACATCAAAGTGCAGTTAATGCATCTGTAACACGGAATATTACCCGGTTTCAGAGGTTTAAAGATTGATTGTGATATTTTCTTTTGTCCTGATACTCTGGTTCTCACCAGTCTATCACGAAGATTTTGTGAACGTCTATATGACATAAGGGGATTATTATTCAATTCATCAATGTGTCCAAAGCTCTTGCTAATAATTGGCCAATGTCTGTTCATAATCTTAGAGATATCCCCACTTATATCATTATAAGTTGAAATGAATGGAATACGTTTCTGTTTTCCACCCACTACAGCTGTTTTAGGTTGTAACAAGCTTTCCCTCGCTGTATTGTTAATCTTATTTCTATGTGTACACAGTAGTGCCTTAGGGTAGCCTCTGTGTAAAAAATTGCTCATCATAATATCTAGAGATGTATCGAGATCTTCTTGTCTGTCAGTGTTGCGTTTGGCCCTAATCATCTGGCTATAGGGCAAGGACCTGACCATATTCCTCGGATGACAACTGTCAAATCATAGTAAAGTATTGCGGTCAGTCTCTTTGGTATACATTTTGGTTCTTAATGTATTGTTATCAATCAATACTGTATCATCCAAAAATTGAATCTTGTCCACAGAGTGTGTCATAGTAAACTGAATATCCTCATCCAAGGAATTGAGAAATTGGTGAAAATCAGTTAGTGTAGTGACAGAATCAGTCCAAATGAGGAAGATGTCGTCTATGTAACGCCACCACCTCAAAACATGTGAGAAGTGGTGGGATACATAGACTGACATCTCCTCAATATTATCCATAAAAATATTGGCATACGTGGGAGCCATATTGGATCCCATGGCCGTCCCTTTCAATTGAATATAATAACTATCATTAAAAAGAAAATAGTTAGAAGTCAAAATAAGTTCTACCAAAGACATAATGAACTCACATGAATTATTATCATAGTTAGAAGTCATCAATTTCCGTCTTACAGCGTCAAGCCCTTTAACATGACTAATCGAAGTGTAAAGAGAGGTGACATCAAAAGAAACCAAAATGGATCCCTCTGGTAGGTCCACTGATCTTAGTTTTTGCAAAAAATCAGTGGTATCCCTGATATAAGATTTAGAGTTGATAGCAAAATTTCTCAGCACTTTATCCACAAAGATAGAGATATTACTCATTAATGAACCCCGGCCAGATACAATGGGGCGGCCTGGGGGGTTCATTAAATCCTTGTGGATTTTTGGTAATAAATACAGGCAAGGAGTCACAGGAGATTCAACCATAAGAAATTTATATAACTTCTGATCTATTATGTCTTCATCTAACGCCGTTTTGATAAGTAAGGCAATCTTATTTGTGATGTCATGTTTAGGATCATTTTTCAATAATTTATATACATTTGTATCGGATAGTTGTCTATAACATTCCCTCATATACATGTCCGAATCCATAACCACGATTGCTCCACCTTTGTCAGCAGGTTTTATAGTGAGATCGTGGTTATGGATCAGCTCATCCAATGCCTCCATATCAAGAGTAGTCATATTAGGCTGTTTAAAACCCGATTCACATGTTTGGGTCCTAAGTATAGTAATATCTTTCTGTACCAGTTCTTTAAAGGTTTCTATCGCGTGTGACGTTACAGGAGGTTGAAACAAACTTTTATTATGTAATCCCAATTTTTTAAGTGATAATTCTGGTAGGGTATCCTGAACTATTACATTAGAAGGTTGTGAATCAAACCAAACCTTCAACTTAATAGCTCTGACAAAACTATACAAATCCAACTCAAGTTGAAACCAATCAACTTGTTGATTGGGGCAAAATGACAATCCCTTAGATAATAATTGCAATTGCATATTAGACAACTGATGCTTAGAAATATTTACCACTATTGTTTGGGCAGAGTCCCCTTGTTGCTGTCTTGCAGAGGTTTCTGACCCTTCTGGTGAATAGATTTTTGAAAGCGGGTTCTTCCTTCCTCGATTTCTCCTGCGACCTGCTCGTCTGGTTTTCTTCTTTTTGATTTCTCCAATAGGCTGGAGTCTAAAAAATCTTGGTCGTTTCTTGGAGGATTTTTCTTATTGTGCTCTTGAATATGAAAGTCCCCCTTGTTGTGAGTCGAATCTTTACCTCTTTTATTCTCCCGTCTGTAGGTACCATCGGAATAATTGAGGAAATTATCCCAAGTATAGACACGTCCCGTTGAGTAATCGGTTTGATCACGGAACCATTTTTTCTTTTTAGTTTCTTCTATGTCACTCCTTACTTTATTGAGTGTCATGCGTAATTTCTCCATATGGGTGGTATAATCTTCTATTTGTATAAGCGATTTCAGAGTGTTCTCCAGATCATGAACCTTCACTTTTAAACCTCTTAAATCTCTATGTAGGAAATCCATGTTCAGCAAAATGGTTTCCAAAGCATATTTGCTTGCGAGCTGTTCATTCTTACTCCTAAATTCTTCGTGTTGCATATGCATGGTAGGTTTAAGTTGAATTCTCATTCCCCTTGGAATCATGTTGTTCTTATAATATTGACCCAATGTAAGTAAATGAAGTTCAACATTAATCAAACGTCTTGACTCAAATTCCAGATTTCTCTTGATATCAGTAATAGAAGGAATGCTTAAAAATGACACATCACCCTCCGCTCCATTTAGAATCCTCACAATATCCTCCCTAGTAAAAACAGCAGTGTTGGATGAAGTACTCCCAGCAGGTATATTCGTCTGCTCCATGATAAGAAACTTTTTTGGTGATTAAAGAACGTGGTGCAAGCTAATGGAATCCAGATATAGCAAACAAGAAAGCAGCAGCACTCACACAGAATCAGTCGATTAGGTGCCCAGCAAAACGTCCCGATCCTCGGACGTGTATTGGTATATAAAGAAAGAAGATTTGCAGCACTCCAATGTGAAACAAGTGGTGGTTTATTCAATCCAAGAACAACAGCAACGTTTCAATCCTACAATAGGATCTTTCTCAAGCCTAGTGACACATCTACTACAAGAAACTAATATAGGGTTGAGACTACTTAACATAATTAGTCTCATTATAATACAATCAAGTATACAGTGTTGTAAAACTCATATAATGCATGTTATAAGGTATCATTACGAAACACAAACATGATACAGAAAGTGCGAATGTGTATATATGACAGTGTAAGTGACAATATACAGTGACACAAACGTTAAAGACAGCTGATTACAACATAATCATTTATGCCTCAGTGGTGTTAAAAACAATCGTCATAGCCCCACTCACCAACCAGAACTTCAGATACATCAGATGAATCATTTAGTATGTAAATTCGTAAGCATACAATGTAACAAACCGCTGCACACCTAAAGTCATTAGACTTTAATACATACGTAAAAAGCCTAGAGACGGAAGTGAATCATCGATCAGTAGCGAGACGCATCGGACGCATCAAAGTGATGTAATGCGTGTCAATGCGTTCCACTGAACTGGTCATGTGTGAAGCGGCTTCATAGGTTGCTAAGCAACTGATGCAACTATGTAACGGATAACGCATAACACGGCTGTGTCAGACAAAAAGTCTGTATTGTAACCAAAACAGGTAAATTAATCAATGCTCCTAATGGTAAGGAATGGAGATATTAAAATAGTATTCCAATATTATGGTATATATCAACTTCTTATGCATGATCCACACGTTGGCACAGAGAGCTCTGTCCACAATTAAGCATTCAGAGCGTCCCTATACCTAGGGTTTTAGGAACCACATAGCATCGTCTTCACGTGCATAGGATGTCCCATCACCCTCATCCGTGTAACGGACCAAGATTGTCGTATCAGCGACACCATTTCTCATAAAGTATATGTATATATATTTTTTCATTTTTTTCAAAAATAAATCTTTTATATATAAATATCTCTACATCACTTGACACCACACTAGGAGACTAGAAAAAATTCAACAAATAATAAATGTCTTTATTGATATCATAAGACAAGATGAATATAACACAGCCGTGTCAGGTATCCCTAATATCGTAATTTTACTATTAAAAATAAAAGTAGAGATTCCGAAATTCTGTTTGGAGTGGTATTTCGATCTAGAAAAATACAAAAATATAAAAATTAGTATTAGTCACATATTGACAAAAAATTCATCATGAGAAATGTAAATATTAGTGTGTCATCATTCTTTATACTAGGGAGGACATCAAAGAACTCAAGGAGAGAGATGTGAGGGAGTCATACAGCTAACCTGTCCACAGCAAATTCAACATTAAGTCCAAATGGTTTCAATGTATTTAATTGGAATATCCACCTCAACTCTTTTTTATGTAATATCACATGACGGTCGCCGCCTAATTGTAGTGTAGGAACATGATCCAGGATCATAAATCTCAGATCCCTTTCATTGTGACCATATTCCGAAAAGTGCTTAGACACTGGTAAGTCAAGTTTCTCTTTGCGTATCGAGAAACGATAATAATTTAACCGGGTTTTAAAAGCACAAGTTGTCTCCCCTACATATAGGAGACCACAAGGACACCATAACACATATATGACCCAATCCGAATCACAAGTGAAATTGTGTTTAATTTTAAATTGTTGTCCAGTACCTGGATGTTTAAAAGAATCACCCTTGCACATCAAAGTGCAGTTAATGCATCTGTAACACGGAATATTACCCGGTTTCAGAGGTTTAAAGATTGATTGTGATATTTTCTTTTGTCCTGATACTCTGGTTCTCACCAGTCTATCACGAAGATTTTGTGAACGTCTATATGACATAAGGGGATTATTATTCAATTCATCAATGTGTCCAAAGCTCTTGCTAATAATTGGCCAATGTCTGTTCATAATCTTAGAGATATCCCCACTTATATCATTATAAGTTGAAATGAATGGAATACGTTTCTGTTTTCCACCCACTACAGCTGTTTTAGGTTGTAACAAGCTTTCCCTCGCTGTATTGTTAATCTTATTTCTATGTGTACACAGTAGTGCCTTAGGGTAGCCTCTGTGTAAAAAATTGCTCATCATAATATCTAGAGATGTATCGAGATCTTCTTGTCTGTCAGTGTTGCGTTTGGCCCTAATCATCTGGCTATAGGGCAAGGACCTGACCATATTCCTCGGATGACATTTATTATTTGTTGAATTTTTTCTAGTCTCCTAGTGTGGTGTCAAGTGATGTAGAGATATTTATATATAAAAGATTTATTTTTGAAAAAAATGAAAAAATATATATACATATACTTTATGAGAAATGGTGTCGCTGATACGACAATCTTGGTCCGTTACACGGATGAGGGTGATGGGACATCCTATGCACGTGAAGACGATGCTATGTGGTTCCTAAAACCCTAGGTATAGGGACGCTCTGAATGCTTAATTGTGGACAGAGCTCTCTGTGCCAACGTGTGGATCATGCATAAGAAGTTGATATATACCATAATATTGGAATACTATTTTAATATCTCCATTCCTTACCATTAGGAGCATTGATTAATTTACCTGTTTTGGTTACAATACAGACTTTTTGTCTGACACAGCCGTGTTATGCGTTATCCGTTACATAGTTGCATCAGTTGCTTAGCAACCTATGAAGCCGCTTCACACATGACCAGTTCAGTGGAACGCATTGACACGCATTACATCACTTTGATGCGTCCGATGCGTCTCGCTACTGATCGATGATTCACTTCCGTCTCTAGGCTTTTTACGCATGTATTAAAGTCTAATGACTTTAGGTGTGCAGCGGTTTGTTACATTGTATGCTTACGAATTTACATACTAAATGATTCATCTGATGTATCTGAAGTTCTGGTTGGTGAGTGGGGCTATGACGATTGTTTTTAACACCACTGAGGCATAAATGATTATGTTGTAATCAGCTGTTTTTAACGTTTGTGTCACTGTATATTGTCACTTACACTGTCATATATACACATTCGCACTTTCTGTATCATGTTTGTGTTTCGTAATGATACCTTATAACATGCATTATATGAGTTTTACAACACTGTATACTTGATTGTATTATAATGAGACTAATTATGTTAAGTAGTCTCAACCCTATATTAGTTTCTTGTAGTAGATGTGTCACTAGGCTTGAGAAAGATCCTATTGTAGGATTGAAACGTTGCTGTTGTTCTTGGATTGAATAAACCACCACTTTTTTCACATTGGAGTGCTGCAAATCTTCTTTCTTTATATACCAATACACGTCCGAGGATCGGGACGTTTTGCTGGGCACCTAATCGACTGATTCTGTGTGAGTGCTGCTGCTTTCTTGTTTGCTATATATATATATATATATATATATATATATATATATATAGCAGATGTCTACATGGGGTTAATTAATATTTGATGTTAGTGGAGTTCCCTTTTAATTAATATTTTTGTAACACGTATGATAAACAATTTTAATGTAATTTTATTTCTTTCTTAAACAGAGTTGTATAAAATTGCGTTAATAAGTGCCCCATGGGCTATATTAGTGGCTGTAGGAGGGATCGGAGGCGTTGTATATATTTGGTAAGTTTTAACTTTCTTCTATTCTTGTTTCCATGACGACTATTATATAAGTATTATTACATTATAAATTATAATTCACCTGTCTTAGGGTATGTTCACATGGCTTAGCAAAATACGTCTGAAAATACGGAGCTGCAATGGGCAGATGTTTGTAGGCGTATTAGGGGTGTTTCTTTAGTCTTAATTCGAGGTGTAAAACGCGCGAATTATGTCTGAAAATAGGCCGTGTGATCGTACCCTTATTTGGGAGGGTTACAGCAGTTTTCATCATACACTTAAAGTAGAAATCCTATGTCAGAGAGACATTTTAGAAGGTAATTTCTTAGGTGGTCCATGGATTTAGAGCCCCTCAGATTTTCAGTAGGAAGGTGTGTTGTCCCTCTACAGAAGTGTTTCCCAATCAGGGGATCCTTGGGCTCTGATGAAGGGTTCCCCAGAACAAAGAACTCCGAACTGCAAGACCTGTAACTTTCACAGTAGGGAAGAGAAATGGATTTCATCCTACTCGGCAAAACGGTCACCATATCTCATCATATTTCAACCAAATTAGAGGGGTTTGTCTATTTCACACATTTATGGCATATTCACAGGATATTCCATAAATGTGTGATACGTGCGGGTCACAGCCCTGAGGGCCACTCCTGTGTCGAGAATTAGCGTCAATTGTCCACCATATCTAGGTCCAGAATGAATGGACAGGTCGCCATGCATATTCAGTTGTATGAGAGTTACAGAAACAGTCGAGCAAGCGAGCTCCAGATAGCTCCACATACGGTAGGTGCGGATCCCAGAGGTGAGTTTTGCACCTATCACATATTTATGACATATCCTGTGGATATACCATAAATGTGTGAATGGAGAATACCCCTTTAAAGTACTGGGCAAGAATTATAGAATACGTTACCCGCCCAGACTTGAAGCTACTGTTAGGCATTAAATGGGGTACGGGTTCTCAGGCAGTGTAAACATTTTAAGGGATCATCCACAGTAATAAGGTTGTGAATCACTGCTCTACAGAGCCTGGATCCCCCGGGAGACTCCAGTGACAGGAAATCTCGGACATAATGTTGTAATTAAGCTGCCATTGAAAACGCTGACTGGCGCTGAAGGGGTTTGGGCACGTTTTAGCGATTTTTCAAAGTATAAAAATTTGACCTCACAGGTGCGGACCATTGTGATCTTCTGACTTGTCTATATAGTATTTTACAGATGACTGATTTTTGCTCAGTTTCCCCTTTAATGATGATATTAAACAGGTTACATGAATGAATTTTCATCTAAGATGTTTGTAGCTCAAGAACCTCTCATCATTTTAGGAGGAGACTAAAGAAAAAACATCAAGAAGATCATGACCTGGAGGAAGTGGTGGTGCAGCGGCCAGGTAACGCTAGTAATGTAACAATATACATAGTACGTACTAAAACACAATATAGACACTCCAGCTCTTCATCTTTTGGAGGATCAGGTCTGGTAAATAATTTTTAGGCCTTATTCACACTAACGTATATTACGCCCATGAGAGGAGCGTGAATATCACCGCGTCGCCCGGACCTATGTTAGGCTATGGGGACGTTCAGACTGTCAGTGATTTTCACTCAGTGTGTGTCCGCTGCGTAAATCTGACGACATGTCCTATACTTGCCTGTGCTTCGCGCAGTACCCACCCATTGAAGTCAATGGGTGCGTGCAAATCGCGCACGGCACATGGAAGCAATTCCGGGTGACGCGCGTCATTCGCGCTACAGTTGTTAAATAAGTGAAGGGAAACATAAAAGCCCCTCCTTCTTTACTTTAACATAAAAACAGAGTGTCATAATAATGCCGGCTGCGCGAAAATCATGCAGCCACGCATGATATGCTGATGCCACACTGAACTTTTGCGCGTTCAAAACGGACACGTTCGTGTGAATAACGCTTAAATCCGATACATCGATGAAAAAAAAATGTCTTGAAGACCTGAGCTACAGGTGCCCATAGACAAGTGCCATCTGTGGTCCTGCCAAATAGTCCTCAGTTCTAACTCATTTATTAACATTCACATTCAGCTTTACCAACCAGCAGAGAATATACAATATATACATTAGTAAAGATCCATTACTAATAATCAATTCTATTTTAAAGAGTCGAAAGAGCACACGGTGATAGCGGAAGGAGAGGTGGGTGACATAAAAGAAGAAAGAGATAACATCATGGAGAGAGAGTTGGATGACAGAAGAGTGGGGAGGAATAACATCATGGAGAGAGAGTTGGATGACAGAAGAGTGGAGAGGAATAACATCATGGAGGCAGGAGAAATTACAGAAACACACAGATGGATACCACGTGAAGTAGAACACCGGGCAAAGGAGGCAAGAGGAGCAGTGGCGGCAGATTATGAGGAACATCAGGTCATGGTAACAGAGGAGACTGTGATCACTGTGGAGGAGGTGGTCACTGAAACCGAAAGAGGCTGGTCATTTTTTCGTACAGTGATTGCCATAAGAAACACTTATATGGAGCAGAAAGGTCCAAAGTGATGATGTGGTGGATCCAAGAGGAGAGGAGAGTAACAACAACAAAGAAAGAACAAGAGAAATAAGAAAAGATAACAACTAAAGGAGAAAAAAACCCAGAACAACAACAAGACCCAAACTCAACTGTAGGATTAACTTATTTCATCTTATTTTAGTTCTTATTCTCATTATTTTTATTATTTTTCTTTTGGATGAACCCTAATGGGGTTAGGACTAACAGTGTCATTTAACATGTTTGATCATTTGTAGCTTGACTTACCCCTGCTATGTAACGCTCTGAGGTTACGTGGTGATGAAACGCGTGGTTGGCTGGTGCTGACACTCCTTGTGCTGCTTGTTATTGGGAAATACTGTACCTGGCCTTGTACTGGTGCCAAACAAGACTCCATAACGGGGGACCTATTCCACTTGCTGCAGTTGAAACCAATCCTGGACGATATTTCAAGGGATGGTCAGTGATCAACTTTGCCAAGCTCTATCTGGGCCCACCATTTTCACCCACCTTAGCTGAGGTGCCTCATTGGCGGATGAGTATATGGCGTCTTTCCACTATTAATAGATGTTAACAGATTTGCTTGACTCCTGAATTTTTTGGCCAACACTACCACATATTTTCCTTACCTTTTTTGTATACTGGTTTACTTCATTGTGTGTCTATTGGTGCATCATTTTCCTCTTTTGGCTATATTGTTCTCACCCGGCCAGATAAGTGATATCTTTACTATAATGCAGAATCACTATTGATGCCGACTTTTATATATATATATTTGTATGAATAAAATTTGATATATTAATAACCCAAGAGTCGAGTGTCCGTTTCTTCCCAGGTGTTTTTGTCCGCTTTTTCTCAACTGAAGGATATTCAGGACTTCATTGTCTCCAATCACACCAAATGCTATAAAAATAAATGCATAACAGAAGTGGAGACTGTGGATTGTGTTGTGTCCCTGATGTAGAAATAAAAAAATGTTTCTGCTATCTTCTATTTTTTAAGTATTGATTTATATCAGTGGTCTCTGACCTGTGGTCCTCCAGCTGTTCTAAAACTACAACTCCCAGCATGACCTAAATGATGCAGGCATAAGGGCATGTTAGGCTATGTTCACACAGAGTATTTTGCAGGAGGAATATCTGCCTCCAAATTCAGTTTGGAAGTTTGAGGCAGATTTTCCTCTCCCTGCACGCCGTTTTTCGCGGCGTTTTTTGCCCGCGGCCATTGAGCGCCGCGGGCATAAAACACAGCGAAATACGCTTTCTCTGCCTCCCATTGAAGTCAATGGGAGGTCAGAGGTGGAAGCGCCCGAAGATAGGGCATGTCGCTTCTTTTTCCCGAGAGGCAGTTTTACTGCTCGCGGGAAAAAGACGCCGACGCCTCCCATTGAAATCAATGGAAGGCATTTTCGGGCCGTTTTTGCCGAGTTTTGCGACGCGGTTTCCGCGTCAAAAAGCTTGGCAAAATACTCTGTGTGAACCCAGCCTTAGAGTTGTAGTTTTACAACAGGCGGAGAGCCATACGTTGAAGACCACTGATTTAGACCAAGAGGACAATGCAGTTAAGGCAGACATGCCGAACACCATATTTATTAAGCCTCCAGCCACATTTATTAATATTGACGGGGGAATCAGGGCGGTACATACAGCCACAACCAGCCAAACCCAGACTCATCCATCAAACTGCCAGATAGAGAAGGGTGATTCATTACTCCACAGAACTCCGGAGTCCATCACTTTACATCACTCCATCTGACGCTTGGCATTGTGCTTGGTGATATAAAGCTTTCTTGCAGTTGATTGGCTATGGAATCCCATTCCATGGAGCTCCCAGTGAAGTTTTTGTGCTGATGTTAATACCAGAGGAGGTTTATACTCTGCAGTTATTGAGTCAGCAGAGCGTTGGTGACTTTTATGTACTCTGCGCCTCAGCACTCGGCGACCTCGCTCTGTAACTTTACATGGTCTCCACATCATGGCTGAGATGTTGCGGTTCCTTCCACTTTGTAATAATATCACTCACAGTTGATCGTGAAACATCGTAGAGGGAAGAAATTTCACGAACTGCTTGTTGCAGCGATAGCATGCTTTTACCGGACCACGCTGGAATTCAGTGATTTATTTAGGACGACCCATTATATCACAAATGTTTAAAGGCGACTGCATGACGAGGTGCTGGATATTATACACCTGTAGTGATAGGACTGAATTCAACTAGTTAAGAGGTGCTTTCCAATAATTTTGTCCATATAGTGTATATTCTTGTATATAGGGGGCAGTATTATAGTAGTTATATTCTTGTATATAGGAGCAGTATTATAGTAGTTATATTCTTGTATATAGGGGCAGTATTATAGTAGTTATATTCTTGTATATAGAGGCAGTATTATAGTAGTTATGCTCTTGTATATAGGGGCAGTATTATAGTAGTTATATTCTTGTATATAGAGGCAGTATTATAGTAGTTATGCTCTTGTATATAGGGGCAGTATTATAGTAGTTATATTCTTGTATATAGGAGCAGTATTATAGTAGTTATATTCTTGTATATAGGAGCAGTATTATAGTAGTTATATTCTTGTACATAGGGGGCAGTATTATAGTAGTTGTATTCTTGTACATAGGAGCAGTATTGTAGAAGTTATATTCTTGTTTATAGGAGGCAGTATTATAGTAGTTATATTCTTGTATATAGGAGGCAGTATTATAGTAGCTGTATTCTTGTATTTAGGGGGCAGTATTATAGTAGTTATATTATTGTATATAGGGGCAGTATTATAGTAGTTATATTCTTGTATAGAAGGGGCAGTATTATAGTAGTTATATTCTTGTATATAGGGGCAGTATTATAGTAGTTACATTCTTGTATATAGGGGCAGTATTAGGGCATGACCAGACGTGGCGGAATTTATCTGGAATTCCGCAGCGTACACGTTTCTCCATTGCTTTCCACAGCTTTTTAGTGATGTTCGTTTACACGTTATGGAAAACTCTGCTGCGGACCACAGGCTGCGGTGCGGAATTTTGTGTCCGCAGCATACACTGGTTGTTGCGGACGTGTAGCGGACTTGTTGCTGACTCATTGCGGAATTTCTCCATTGACTTCAATGGAGAGTCAAAATTCCGCAATGAAGTCGGCAGATGTTATGTGTGTTGTGTAGCGTATTTGTTTTACAAACATGACATTTGTTCATTCTGGCTGGACCTATGTATTTCTAGGTCTACAGCCAGACTGAGGCCCCATGCACACTAACGTAAAAACGCCCGTAATCACGGGCCGTTATTACGGCACGGGCAGGCCCATAGAAGTCAATGGGGCTCCCATAATTACGGGTGACTACGTGTGTGCACCCATAATTACGGAAGCGTTGCTAGGCGACGTCAGGATATAGTCACTGTCCAGGGTGCTGAAAGAGTTAAGCGATGGGCAGTAACTGTTTCAGCACCCTGGACAGTGACTACCGATCACAATATACATCAACCTGTAAAAAAAATTAGAAGTTCTTACTTATCGAGAACTCCCTGCTTCTTCCTCCAGTCCGGCCTCCCAGGATGACGTTTCAGTCCAAGTGACGGCTGTAGCCAATCACAGGCTGCAGCGGTCACATGGACTGCCGCGTCATCCAGGGAGGTCGGGCTGGATGTTGAAAGAGGGACGCGTCACCAAGACAAACGGCCAGGTAAGTATGAATTTCTTTTACTTTTACTAGGGAAAGGGCTGTCCCTTCCGTCTATCCTGCACTGATAGAGAGAAGGGAAGTACTTTCACCTCAATACGCAATGGCTAGTCCGCATCAATTTACTGCACATTTTAGGCACAGCCGCAACAGAATCTGCAACGCAGATTATGTGAGGCATTGATGCGGACAGTGGCGGAAGAAATACGCCACGTCTGGTCATGCCCTTATATTAGTTATATTCTTGTATATAGGGGGCAGTATTATAGTAGTTATATTCTTGTATATAGGAGCAGTATTATAGTAGTTATATTCTTGTATATAGGGGGCAGTATTATAGTAGTTATATTTTTGTATATAGGGGGCAGTATTATAGTAGTTATATTCTTGTATATAGGAGTAGTATTACAGTAGTTATATTCTTTTATATAGGGGCAGTATTATAGAAGTTATATTCTTGTATATAGGAGGCGGTATTATAGTAGTTATATTCTTGTATATAGGGGCAGTATTATAGCTGAAATTTGCTTACCGAAATTTTCATTTCCTGGAGTCCGGAGGCAGCACATAAATGAGATGTTATCTCCCTAGATATAATTAGAAGAGAACAGGTTAACAAGCAATAACCAATTAACTAGTAATGCAAGGACCTCCTATATAAGGCCCAGGGAAATCCCACCTCCTTGTATGGTATGTAGCAGTTAAAAGAATTAATTAGGGTGGGAAGCTCCGGACTCCAGGAAATGAAAATTTCGGTAAGCAAATTTCAGCTTTCCAGATCGTCCGTCGGCAGCACACAAATGAGATTCGTAAAGCAATGTTTATAGGGTGGGAGATCCAGTCGCTTTATTTAACACCCTTTAGCCAAAGGCTGAACCCACGGGAGCAGAAACGTCCAACCTATAGTGACGGATGAAGGTTGAAGGTGATGCCCAAGTTGCTGCTTTGCAGATCTGTTCTAAGGGCATAAGACCAAATTCTGCTCATGAGGTTGCAGTGGAACGTGTGGAGTGAGCTTTTACATGGATCGGAGCCGTCTGCCCGGACAGAGAATAACATAGACTGATGGTGTCTTTTATCCATCTAGCCAGGGTAGCTTCACTGGTCTTTGGCTTTGCCATGAAATTGTAAGAATAAGGATTGTCTGAAGGTATGAGAGCCCGCTCTTTTTACATCCAGAGTAGAGAGGTTTGATGATCCAATTCTGGTTCAGGAAAAAAAAGACAGCTAGGATGATTTCCTATTCAACATGTGACGCAGAAGGAATTTTAGGTCTGAAATTTGGAAGAGTTTGAAAGATGATGCAGTCATGTAATATGCGAGATATGGCTCTTTGCATGACAGGGCCTGCAGTTCTCCTACTCTCTTTACCAAAGTAATTGCCACTAAGAATAGAGTTTTAAAGGATATGTGTTTCAGGCTAGCTTGGAGAATAGGTTCTAACGGAGGACCGGTTAACGCTTGGAGGCCCAAGGACAAATCCCATGAAGGAACAGGATTATGAACCTCAGGTTTTAGATTTCCTATAGCTTTGAATAATCTATGGATCAGAGCCGGATTAGAAAATTTTGATTCTAATTGAGCATTTATGGCTGTGCAGTACACCTTCAGCGTGTTGTATTTAAGGCCTTTGTTGAAACCTTCTTGGAGAAATTGAAGAAGGGATGCGAGAACATCCATAGAGACGGAGTTTGAGACACACCAGTTTTTATAGATATTCCAGACTCTATTGTACACAGAAATGGTGGCTGCTTTTCTAGCCGCAAGTAGTGTTTTAATGACCACTTCGGACATGCCTGATTGAGCGGGAGTCCCTAAAACAGTCTCCAAACCGTCAGATGTAAGTTGCAGACCTGTTGGTGAAAGTAACCTTTCTGGATGAGGAGGTCTTGATGGGCTAGCAGTTTCCAGAATCTGCCTCTCAAAATATATAATGCAAGAGAAAACCAAGCCCGGCGTGGCCAGAAGGGTATCACTGCGATGGCTTCTGCTTTCTCATCTAAGATTTTCCTGAGGAGTTCCTGAATTAGAGGAAGAGGCATAGATCAACTTGTTGGATCAACTGATCGACTGTCTATGGCTACTGTGTGACCTATTGGAGACAGAGAACAAAAATAAAATTTTTGTTTTCGTGTTGTCCCATGATGCCATCACGTCTAGATCTGGTACTCCCATCCTCATGGTGATCGGTCTGAATATCTCTGGGTTCAGGCTCCATTCTCCTGAATGTAGAGTGTTCCGACTAAGCCAGACTGCTTTGAGAGAACCCCGGATATGAGCTGCCGAATATTCAGAAGATTGGATTCGGACCATGTCATTATAGCTCTGCACTCTTTGGAAAGTCGATGACTCCTCGTGCCGCCATGTTTGTTTATATAGTAGACTGATGCCAGGTTGTCTGTCTGGATCAGGACATTGAGATTATGAAGGACCGAGTTGCAAATGATGAAGTGCTAGCTTGACCGCTTTCAATTCTCTTAGGTTGGATGAAAGAGACTTCTCCTGAGGTGACCATAACTGTTGGATCTAATGATTTTCTACATGAGCAACCCAGCCCAAGAGGATGCATCCGTTGTGAGAGTCACCTGAGGATGAGGAGTCAGAGTTCTGCCTGAGGAAAGTCTGAGGGGATTTAGCCACCATTGTAGAGCTCTCATGGTGTGGAGAGAGAGATGACTTTGTCTAGACTTATCAGGTTCTGGTTCCATAGGGCCAGTATGTTTGATTGTAAACATCTTATGTGGGCTCTGGCCCAGGGAACTGCGTCTATGGATGATGTTAACAGCCCCAGTACCCTCATGGATGACCGGATAGAGACTCTGTGGTCTGAGATTAAGTCAGTCACTTCTGTCACAATTCTCCTTCTCCTTTCTAAAGATAATCTTAGGGACATGAATTTAGAGTTGATCAGGAACCCTAAGAACTTTATCTGCTGGACCGGAGTGAGTTGAGATTTCTCCTGATTTATCAGGAACCCATGATCTTTCAGAGCTCTCAGAGTCACTTGAGCATGGAGAATTAGATCTTCTTTGGAGGGGGAGCCAGTCGTCAATATATGAAATCACTGTTACCCCTTGGAGACGAAGAGCTGCAGTGAGAACTACCACAATTTTGGTGAACACCCGAGGTGTTGAGGTGAAGCCGAACGGGCGACACTTGAATTGGTAGTTTAGAGTTTGTGACTTGTTCTGGATGGCTATCCTGAGATATTTCCAGTGGCTTTGTAAGATGGGAACATGTAGATATGCATCTGTTAGATCTATGGATGCCATAAACTGTCTTTTTTGAAGTTTGGCAAGGACAGATCGAATAGTTTCCATCTAGAATTTATTTATTTATTTATTTTTTTCAAGAACTTATTTAGATATTTAATGTGTATTTATAATTAGGCGCCATTTTTATTTTTATTTTTTCTGGTTTTGGACAAGAAAAAAATTCTGGAATATAGTAATTTCCCTTTTTGTTTGGATGGGATCAATTCCAATGCTCCTTTCTTTATAAATTCTTGAACCAGATCAATCAATACTAGAGTTGCTTGATTGATGAAAAATACATGATTACAGTACGGGACAGTTGTCCTGCAGAGAGGCAGGGACTCCTAGCATCGTACATAACTATGATGCTAGGAGCCCGGCTCCCTGCACTGAGTTCGGTCCGGGACTTGAGGCCGAAATACGTCCGTCCATTACAGACGTTAATGTGCTCGTGTGAACCCAGCCTAAGAGTTTTGGTAACAAAAGAGCAACAGCCGCTGTTTATAATGTATAGTACACACAGTAAATACATCAAACATTTTCCACAGATGACCATTAGACTACCATAGGGACACTACTCACGTGGCAGGAACCGAGGATTCTGCTGCTTAGGCAATGGTGTAATCAAACACATAGCGCCAAAGTTTAAATATCCTCCGAAATCCCATGTATGCGCGCGTCCAAGCCCAGACTGCGACTACATCCCGCACACGGAAACAAGCAAGGGATTTACCTTAGATGGCGTCATCTTACGGCAAGCGAGATCGTGCCCGCGCCATCTTTGCCCGGAGTCAGATGGTCAAACACCGGCACCTTCTTTGCACGATTCCCAGGAAGTGCATTGAGAAGGGAAAACCAGGTACGGCTGCCTAAGCAGGACACTGGTATATTTGTGTGTCCAATATGCCAGTTGGACACACACAGGTGCAGCAGATGCATGCACAGCCATAGACTTTTAAATTAAAATAAAGAAATAAAAAAAAAAAACAAAGGGGCATAATGGCTCTTCGGGCCGAGGGACCTGAAACTGTTCTGGTATACAGCCCGGCATGATAGATAAAGAAGGAAGGAAGAAAATAACTAAATAAGGACTCCAAAGAGTCCCACCTGTAGTCTTCTAAACATGAAGAGAAATAAAAATACAAGGAGGTGGGGTTTCCCTGGGCCTTATATAGGAGGTCCTTGCATTACTAGTTAATTGGTTATTGCTTGTTAACCTGTTCTCTTCTAATTATATCTAGGGAGATAACATCTCATTTGTGTGCTGCCGACGGACGATCAGGAAAGTAGTTATATTCTTGTATATAGGGGGCAGTATTATAGTAGTTATATTCTTGTATATAGAAGCAGTATTATAGTAGTTATATTCTTGTATATAGGGGCAGTATTATAGTAGTTATATACTTGTATACAGGAGCAGTATTATAGTAGTTATATTCTTGTATATAGGAGCAGTATTATAGTAGTTATATTCTTGTACATAGGAGGCAGTATTATAGTAGTTATATTCTTGTATATAGGGGGCAGTATTATAGTAGTTATATTCTTGTATATCGAGGCAGTATTATAGTAGTTATATTCTTGTACATAGGAGCAGTATTGTAGAAGTTATATTCTTGTTTATAGGAGGCAGTATTTTAGTAGTTATATTCTTGTATAAAGGGGGCAGTATTATAGTAGTTATATTCTTGTATATAGAAGGCAGTATTATAGTAGCTGTATTCTTGTATTTAGGGGGCAGTATTATAGTAGTTATATTCTTGTACATAGGAGGCAGTATTATAGTAGTTATATTCTTGTATATAGGAGCCGTATTATAGTAGTTATATTCTTGTATATAGGGGGCAGTATTATAGTAGTTATATTCTTGTATATAGGGGCAGTATTATAGTAGTTATATTCTTGTATATAGGGGGCAGTATTATAGTAGGTACATTCTTGTATATAGGGGCAGTAATAGGGCATGACCAGACGTGGCGGAATTGCTCTGGAATTCCGCAGCGTACACGTTTCTCCATTGCTTTCCACATCTTTTTAGTGAGGTTCGTTTACACATTGCGGAAAACTCCGCTGCGGTAGTAGTTATATTCTTATATAACCTAAAGAAAGAGATCCCACAAGACTAGAAAATATGGAAAAATAGAAAAGTACTTTATTAGGAAATAACACATTAATACACAATGATTAAAAAGAATCCATCAACCAACAGGTTAAAAAAGACATACAAGCCATGCAGAATACAAGGTAAGTAACGTCTAAATAGACAAAGATAATAAAGACCAAATGGTATAACCTGGTACTAAATTCATCGGCAAATTGTATATAGTTTTAATGAGTACAAATAAATAGAAGTATATGCCAAATAATGGTCTAAGAAAGAGTACTCAGAAACATGAAAATAATGCCGCAAGAGAAAATGAGCAGTGCTAATATATAAAAAATATTAACAAAAGATGATAGTAGTTAAGCATACCCATTTATAGTCCAGGTAAGTGCACAGCGAGATGTCTGCCCCAACGCGCGTTTCGGCGCAACTGCCTTCGTCTGGGGGTAGCATTGAATAGTATGTGTTCCACTTCTTATAGGAGAAGCCGACCAATCAAAGAGCATCCTAATCAGGGGACCCAGGTGTAAAGGTATAATAATACATATATCGCCGCATATTTACCGTTCGCTTCCTTGAGGTGGAAACAAGATGAAGCGCCGGTCACGAGGGGCCGGAGCCGGATACACGTCATCGCGTCAATAGACGCGGTCACATGAATCCGAAGTCCGGCGCGTCATGAGTGGCGGGACGGAGGCCGGCCACCTGTGCACCAATCAGAGGAAGCGACGCAGCGAGGAAATGGGTAACCCTGGATACGCAGTGTTTGTAAAGACGGCCGTGAATCCTAATAAGGTTTAAGACACCAGTGGAGGAAATTTTTGTGATTTAAATGTGACTCTAATGCAAAGCAACACATGTACATGAGACATTGTTATATGTCATAAGGACATAATAGATGCAACGATCATGGGTGACAAACCCATAAATATAAAAGGAAAAGAGAAAAATAATAATGAATGAGGGAATGAATGAATAAAAAGTGCAAAGTGCATGAAAGTGAGAATGTATGTAGGAATGATGATGAAGGTGACAGAAATGAATGAATGAGTGAAAATGTGAACAAAACAAAAATAATGTGAAAGAGAAATGAAGTTGAATAAGATGTAATAAGACAATAAGTCCAATACAAAGAAAAGAAAAATATTAAGCACTTGAAGTAATGCATGGTGGTGAAGAAAGGTGCATGAAAAATAAAATATTTATTCATATACAAATGTCATTATAAGGAACTCTACATGAATAAATAAAAAAATAATAAAATAACACTGGTTATTATGTTGACAAGAATGGCCATAAAACCATGACGGCAAGCACAGGAGTTGATCTGCGTGCTGACTGGTCACTGCGCATCACAAAAGGACAAGATCAGTGGTGATGTACAGCAACATCCTAAGAAGTGGAAAGCAAGGAATCCAGGTATAATGAAATACAAGAACTCATATCAAGAGTCTAATCTGTAAGAAACAAATGTAAAATATTAAAATCACAAAGACACACAAGATCCTTAATGTGCAACAATGAACAAAATCCAACACCACTAAAAGCTGCTGACAGTCAGAGGAATGATGAAAACCCTGCGGTCTCATTGAGACCTGCCGGGTGCATGGTTTGAAGTCTCCAGATCAATTTGCATTCCCGCTGCAATAGACGTTTTTTGAGATCACCAAGATTAATATGATCAATGCCCCTAATTTTTAACATCTTAGAGTTACAGGCATGATGTAGTCGGAAATGTCTAGGGATTGTCTTAAGCTGTTCAGCATTGTCTGCGGTTTTTGCGTTTTCAATGTCCCTAACATGCTCCCTGACCCTCAAACGCAGCTCGCGAGTGGTCATGCCTACATATATCTTCGGGCATGGGCAAAGAGCATAATATATAACCCCCTTAGTGCCACAGGATATAGGCCAACAAATTTTGAAGACCTGATTACCACTGGAATCCGCAAAATTTTCCGAACGCTCAACATTGGGGCAACTGATACAGTTATATTCTTGTATATAGGGGGGCAGTATTATAGTAGTTATATTTCTGTACATAGAGGCAGTATTATATTAAATATATTCTTGTACATAGGAGCAGTATTATATTAGTTATATTCTTGTATATAGGGGCAGTATTATAGTAGTTATATTCTTGTATATATGGTGGTTCATCATTAGGGCATTTTGGGCATCAGTCCGAGGCTCTCGGGAGGGCCCATGGCCGTCTAAAGTACAATGCAGTTTTGTTGCATTTTTGCCATGATTATGCCGCGAAACGCGGCAAAAAAACAACAAGACTGCATTATGTATGTTATTTAGGTGTCCGGTCTTGGGTCTGTATTAGTTTATGGGGATCTGTATTTAGGGGACCTGGTCTGGGGTCTGTATTTAGGTGTCTGATCTGGGGTCTGTATTAGTTTATGGGGTCTGTATTTAAGTGACCTGGTCTGGGGTCTGTATTTAGGGGGCCTGGTCTTGGTTCTGTATTTAAGGGTTCGGGTCTAGGCTGTATTTAGGCTGTCTGTTGTGGGGTCTGTATTTAGGGGTCTGTTCTGGTGTCTGTATTTAGGAGGTTTGGAGTCTGTATTAGTTAAAGGCATCTGGGGTCTGTATTTAGGGTGTGTGGTCTAGGGTGTGTATTTAGGGGTCTTGTCTGGGGTCTGTATTTAGGGGGCCTGGTCTGGGTTTTGTATTTAGGCGGCCTGATCTAGGGTCTGTATTTAGAGGGTCTGGTCTGGGGTCTGTATTTAGGAGGTCTGGGGTCTGTCTTAGTTTAAGGGGTCTGTATAATTAGGGGGACTTTTCTGGGGTCTATATTAGTTTAAGGTGTCTGGGGTCTGTATTTAGTGGGTCTGGCCTGTGGTCTGTATTTAGGGGTTTTGTCTGCGTTCTGTATTAGTTTATGGGGTCTGTATTTAGGGGTCTTGTCTGGGGTCTCTATTAGTTTAGTGGTCTTTATTTAGTGGTCTGTATTTAGGGGTTTGGTCTGGTGTCTGTATTACTTTAGGGAGTACGGTCTGGGTCATTAGTGTAGGGGGTCAGGTCTGGGGTCTGTATTTAGAGGTCTGGTCCGAGGTCTGTATTTATTTAGGGTGCTTGTTCTGGGGTCTGTATTTATTTAGGGTGCTTGTTCTGGGGTCTGTATTTATTTAGGGTGCTTGTTTTGGGGTCTATATTAGTTTAGGGGGTCAGGTCTGGGGTCTGTATTGGTTTAGAGGGTCAGGTCTGGGGTCTGTATTTAGGGTGCTTGCTCTGGGGTCTGTATTTGTTTAGGGGGATCTGGTCTGGGGACTGCAATAGTTTAGAAGGTCTGGGGTCTGTATGTATTCTAGGATCTAGTCTAGGGTCCGAATTTATTAGTCTGTGTAAAAGGGGTTGTCCGGGCACATCAATAGATCATCAGTTTGAAAAAAACGGTCTGTGCCCGGACAACCCCTTTAACCCCTTCCCGCAAATGGGCGTGACTGTACGTCCTGATTGAATGTGCATTCCTGTAGATGAAGCGGGTGCAGGAGCTGTGCTCGCTTCATCTTCAGTGGATGTCAGCTGTAATATACAGCTGACATCCCGCTGCAACGGCGGCGAATGCAGTTACCGCTGATCGTCGCCGTTTAACCCCTTAAATGCGGCAGCCAATAGCGACTGTCGCATTTAAGTGGTTGACAGAGGGAGGGGGCTCTCTCTGTACCCCACTGCCATCCGACAAGTGATCGCGGGTGCCGATGGTTGCTATGGCAACTAGGAAGCCTAGCAACGGCTTCCTGGTCGGCCATGTACGGAATGACAGTTACAATGTTACAATACACTGCACTAAACAAGAAGTGCAGTGTATTATACTGGGTATCAGAAGATCAGATCTCCAGGTCCCCAAATAAGTGTAAAAAAAAGTTTAAAAAAAACAAATATTTAGGGGAAAAAAAATAAAAAATTTTTAAATAATAAAAACAATAATCACCCTGTTTCCCTGATGAAGTCCTTTATAATTGGAAATAAATGAAAAAACTATACATAATGGGTATAACCGCGTTCAGAACGGCCTGAACTATAAAAATATCTTATAACCGAAAAGCACAGCATGGATCTGAGCAGCCCAAAAGAGGTAAACTGCGGCTGTTAGCAAGCAAACAATCAGATGTGAGCTAGATCCTGGGGCGTGTACCCACACAAACACAAAACACAAAAAATGTATATATATATGAATCACACTGATAAAAGAATCCAACACCACTAAAATTACTGGCAATCACATTAAATACATTTTTTGTCTTCTACATGTCATTACGCCATGCATATTCATGTAGTTTCTCGTTGCGGGATTCTAATGTGCTCTACGTAACCTACTTTTATGCTATGCACATACACATCTTCGTTCACAATTGTTCACAAATTCATGTTACTATATCAAGCATGTGTTTTGCAAAGTCCCATTGATGATTCCGGCCAAATTAATAAATACTATTCTATGTTTCACATACCAGCCAATATATCGCTTTGCTGTATCCTGGGTTACCCCTTTCCCGCTGTGTCGCTCCTTTGATTGGTGGACGAGTGACGGGCCTCCGTTCCGTCGCTTGTGACGTGTCGGATCTCGGACTCACGTGACCGTGTCTGCTGACGCGGTGACGCGTGTCCGGTTCCGGCCCCTCATGAGCGGCGTTTCCGGTGGCGCGGCCATCTTGCTTCACCTCGAGGCAGCGACCTGTAATTATACAGTGAGGTATGTACACCTTTCATTTTCGGGATCCCTCATTTCGGATACTTTATTATTATTGGCTGGTTCCCCCTATTTAACCCCTTCCCTCTTTAGCCACTTTTGACCTTCCTGACAGAGCCTCATTTTTCAAATCTGACATGTTTCACTTTATGTGGTAATAACGTTGAAATGCTTTCACCTATCCGGGCGATTCTGAGATTGTTTTCTCGTGACAAATTGGACTTTAAGATAGTGGTAAAATTTGGTCGATACATTCAGTATTTAATTGTGAAAAACATGAAAATATAGTGAAAAATTGCAAAAATTAGCATTTTTCTCAATTTAAATGTATCTGCTTGTAAGACAGGCAGTTATACCACACAAAATTGTTGCTAATTAACATCCCCCATATGTCTACTTTAGATTGGCATCGTTTTTTGAACATCCTTTTATTTTTCTATGACCTCACAAGGCTTAGAACTTTAGCAGCAATTTCTCACATTTTCAAGAAAATTTCAAAAGGCTATTTTTACAGGGGCCAGTTCAGTTGTGAAGTGGTTTTGAGGGCCTTATATATTAGAAACCCCCAAAAAGTCACCCCATTTTAAAAACTTCACCCCTCAAAGTATTCAAAACAGCATTTAGAAAATGTCTTAACCCTTTACACATTTCACAGGAATTAAAGCAAAGTAGAGGTGAAATTTACAAATTTCATATTTTTTTGCAGAAATAAATTTTTAATACAATTTTTTTTATAACACAGAAGGTTTTACCAGAGAAATGCAACTCAATATTTGTTGCCCAGTTTCTGCAGTTTTAGGAAATATCCCACATGTGGCCGTAGCGTGCTACTGGACTGAAGCACCAGCCTCAGAAGCAAAGGAGCACCTAGTGGATTTTGGGGCCTTATTTTTGTTAGAATATATTTTAGGCACCATGTCAGGTTTGAAGGGCTCTTGCAGTGACAAAACAGTAAAAATCCCCCAAAAGTGACCCCATCTGGGAAACTGGACACCTCAAGGAAATTATCTAGGGGTGTAGTGAGCATTTTGACCGCACAGGTTTTTTACAGAAATTATTGGAAGTAGGCCGTGAAAATTAAAATCAACATTTCTTCAAAGAAAATGTAGGTTTAGCGTTTTTTTTTCTCGTTTACACAAGGACTAAAGGAGAAAAAGCATCGCAAAATTTGGAAAGCAATTTCTCCCGAGTAAAACACTACCCCACATGTGGTAATAAATGGATATTTGGACACACGGCAGGGCTTAGAAGGGAAAGAGCGCCGTTTGGCTTTTGGAGCTCAAATTTAGCAGGAATGGTTTGAGAGGCGATGTCACATTTACAAAGCCCCTGAGGGGACAAAACAGTGGAAACCCCCCACAAGTGACCCCATTTCGGAAACTACACCCATTGAGGAAATTATCTAGGGGTATAGTGAGCGTTTTGACCCCACAGGTTTTTTGCATAAATTATTGGAAGTAGGCTGTGAAAATGATAATCTAAATTTTTTCAAAGAAAATGTAGGTTTAGCTAATTTATTCTCATTTCCACAAGGACTGAAGGAGAAAAAGCACCACAAAATTTGTAAAGCAATTTCTCCCGAGTAAAACAATACCCCACATGTGGTAATAAACGGTTGTTTGGACACACGGCAGGGCTTAGAAGGGAAAGAGCGCCATTTGGCTTTTGGAGTCCACATTTAGCAGGAATGGTTTGCGGAGGCCATGTCACATTTACGAAGCCCCTGAGGGGACAAAACAGTGGAAACCCCCCACAAGTGACCCCATTTTGGAGACTACACCCATTGAGGAAATTATCTAGGGGTATAGTGAGCGATTTGACCCCACAGTTTTTTTGCAGAAAATATTGGAAGTAGGCCCTGAAAATAATAATCTACATTTTTTCAAAAAAAATCTAGGTTTAGCTAATTTTTTTCATTTCCAGAAGGACTGAAGGAGAAAAAGCACCACAAAATTTGTAAAGCAATTTCTCCCGAGTAAAACAATACCCCACATGTGGTAATAAACGGATGTTTGGACACACGGCAGGGCTTAGAAGGGAAACAGTACTATTTGGCTTTTTGAGATCACATTTAGCAGGAATGGTTTGCGGAGGCCATGTCACATTTGCAAAGCCCCTGAGGGGACAAAACAATGAAAACGCCCAAAAAGGGACTCCATTTAGGAAACTACACCTCTTGAGGAATTCATCTAGGGGTGTAGTGAGCATTTTGACCCCACAGACGTTTCATAGAATTTATTAGAATTAGGCAGTGAAAGTAAAAACAGTCCTTTTTCTTCAATAAGACGTAGCTTTAGCGCAAATTTTTTCATTTTCTCAACAAATAAAGGAAAATAAAGAACCCAAAATTTGTAAAGCAATTTCTCCCGAGTACGGCAATACCCCATATGTGGTCATAAACTGCTGTTTGGGCAAACGGCAGGGCTCAGAAGGAAAGGACCGCCATTTGGAGTGCAGATGTTGCTGGATTGGTTTCTGGGCGCCTGTGGGCCCAAAACAGTGGAAACCCCCCAGAAGTGACCCCATTTTGGAAACGACACCCCTCAATGCATTTACCAAGGGGTGTAGTAAGCATTTTAACCCTGCAGGTGTTTTGTAGAAATTAGTGTTCACTCGATGTTGCAGAGTGAAAATGGGATTTTCTTCCATAGATATGCCAATATGTGGTGCCCGGCTTGTGCCACCATAACAAGACAGCCCTCTAATTATTATGCAGTGTTTCCCGGTTTTAGAAACACCCTACATGTGGCCCTAATCTTTTGCCTGGACATATGACAGGGCTCAGGAGTGAAGAGTACCATGCGGAGTGGAGGCCTAATTTGGCGATTTACAAAGTATTGGTTCACAAATGCAGAGGCTCAGATGTGAAATAATAAAAAGAAACCCCTGAGAAGTGACCCCATTATGGAAACTGCACCCCTCAAGGCATTTATTAAGAGGTGTAGTGAGGATTTTCACCCAACAGGTCTTTTCCATAAATGAATGCACTGCGGATGGTGCAAATTAAAAATTTATATTTTTCCCTAGATATGCCATTCAGTGGCAAATATGTCATGCCAAGCTTATGACACTGGAGACACACACCCCAAAAATTGTTAAAAGGGTTCTCCCGGGTATGACGATGCCATATATGTTGAAGGAAACTGCTGTTTGGGCACGCTGTAGGGTTCAGAGCCGAGGGAGCACCATTTGGCTTTTGGAGAGCGGATTTTGCTTGGTACTAAATTTGTTTGAGTATTGCTGGTGTTTTATAATGTCGGGGTACATGTAAGCGGGGCGGAGTATATAAGGGGCATAGTCAGGTGGTATGAAAAAAAATTAATAATCCATAGATGTGTGTTACGCTGTGAAGCAATCCTTTCCGCACAGGCCAGTGTCGCACTGATAAATGGTGTAATTTCTTATCCCCCTTTTGGTCCACACTCTGCACCTTTGTAGTTTGAGGAATTTTGCTGGGAAGTGTTGTCCTGGTATAATACGGGCACCGTCGCTTCCAGCGGATATGTTTGGGCTCTCCCCTTCGTGGTTCCCTAATTTTAGGTCCTTGATAAATCGCCTCTTCAAACAGAAGAAATGTTCCCCTCGGGCACAACTGCATATTTTTTTATTTCCTGACTTATTGAAGCCATAACTAATTTTATTTTTCATAGACGTAGCGGTATGAGGGCTGGTTTGTTGCGGGATGAGCTGTAGTTATTATTGGTATCATTTTGGGGTACATGTGACTTTTTGATCACCTTTTATCCTATTTTTTGGGATGCCAGGTAAACAAAAAAATGCAATTCTGGCACAGCTTTTTTCGGTTTTTTTATACAGCGTTCACCATGCGTTATAAACTACATGTTAACTTTATTCTGTGGGTCAGTACGATTCCGGCGATACCAAATTTATAGCATTTTTTTATGTTTTACAACTTTTTTCACAATAAAATTACTTTTGTAAAAAGAATGTATTTTTTTTCTGTCGCAAAGTTGTGAGAACCATAACGTTTTAATTTTTTTGTCGACGGAGGTGTATGAGGGCTTGTTTTTTGCGGGACGAGCTATAGTTTTTATAGGTACCATTTTTTGATACGTGCGACTTTTTGATCACTTTTTATTCTAATATTTGTAGGGCAAAGTGACTAAAAAACAGAAACTCTGGTAACGTTTTTTACGTTTTTTTTTACGCTGTTCACCGCGTGCAATAAATAATACAATATTTTGATACCTCAGGTCGTTACGGTCGTGGCGATACCAAATACATATGGTTTATTATTATTTTTCAATAATAAAGGACTTGATAAGAGTAAAAGGGGGATTGTGTTTTATTTGATTACTTGAAACTTTTATTGTTTTCAAACTTTTATTTTTTGCACTTTTTTTTACACTTTTTTATACTTTTTTTACACTTTTCTTCAAGTCCCACTAGGGGACTTGAAGGTCCAACGGTCAGATTTTTTTTTTTCTAATACATTGCACTACCTATGTAGTGCAATGTATTAGATCTGTCAGTCATTCACTGACAGCAAGCCGATTAGGCTTCGCCTCCCGGCGGGGCCTAAATCGGCTTCCGTAATGGCAGAGCAGGAGACCATTGTGTCTCCTGTTGCCATAACAGCAGTCGCCAGTCCCGATTGCCTGTCAGGGCTGGCGATCTGCTAGTAACCGCTACGATGCAGCAATCGCTTTCGATTGCTGCATCGAAGGGGTTAATGGCAGGGATCGGAGCTAGCTCCGGTTCCTGCCGTTACAGGTGGATGTCAGCTGTACAGTACAGCTGACATCCACCGCTGATGACGCCGGATCAGCTCCTGACCCGGCGCCATCTTGCCGGCAGCTACGGAAGCCGATCAGGCTCCGCCGCCGGGCGGATTTTGACCGGCTTCGGTGCTAGGCAGACCGGGAGGCCAGTATTAGGCCTCCGGTTGCCATTGCAGCCACCGGAACTCCGGCAATTTCATTGCTGGGGCTCCGATGAGCTGCAAACACCTTAAGTGCAGCGATCGCGTTTGAGCGCTGCACTTAAGGGGTTAATGGCGGGGATCGAAGCTAATTTCGGTCCCCGCCGTTACAGTCGGATGTCAGCTGTAAGATACAGCTGAGATCCGGTGATGATGGCACCGACTCAGTTTCTGAGCCGGTGCCAAACATTTGACGTACATGTACGGCATTTTGCGGGAAGTCAATGCTTTCCATGACGTACATGTACGTCAAATGTCGGGAAGGGGTTAAAGTGGCATGTGCATTGTCCAGCACTACCCCCAGACGAAGGCATTAGCGCCGAAACGCGCGTTGGGGTGGACATCTTGCTGTGCATCTAGTCCTGGACTTACCATGGGTATGTTTAACTATCGCAATTTGTTCTTATACTGTTTCATTTATTAGCAATGTTTATTTTCTGCCATCTTCATACATATCTGTTATCTTAATGACTTCATATGGCATATGTCCATTCAATGTTGCTTCAAACTGTTGTGGGCAGGACTTATCTTGTTAACGTTTACAGTGATAGTTTGTACAACCAGGCATTTTTCATTCATTCATACTTATACAATCTATTTACTTCATGAGCTGCATGGCTTGTATGTCCTTTTAACCTGTTGGTTTATGGATTCGTTTTTTATCATAGTACGTTTACATGTTATCTTCAATAAAGTATTTTTTCAATTTCTTATACTTCTAGTCTATTGGCATCTTCTTTTTTAGGTTATATAAAAATATCTTGTTAGTTTTTCCGCTTGGTGAACACTGTAAAAATATTAACTAAAAAACTATGACCGCATCTCTTTTTTTGGTCACCTTCTCTAAAATAAAATGTAATAAAAAGTGATCAAAAAATCGCAAGTGCCCCAAAATGGTACCCACAAAAACTACAGTTCGTTACGCAAAAAGTAATCCCTCACACAGCTCCGGCCATGGAAAAATAACACTCTCAAAACGCAATGATGCTATATGATGGCGCACACAAATTATTTAGATCCAGTAGTTTTTCATTAAAACCTCACATCATCATTTCTAGACCCCACAGGTGGACCCTATAGATGCAGCGGAGATGAGGAAACTTTAGGGCCTTGTGCTGCTTATAGGGCTAGTGAAGAAGTCAAAGATTAGGCAATACTGGAGCGCAGATATTTTGTATAATACCCAAAAAAACAGGACTGTGCATAAAGGAACGGTTCAAAGCGTACCACACCAATCCATGAATTATTAATTTAAGTATTCATTCACCCCATTATTAAATCATCCTATTATGCCCTGATGTACTCTGCACAGCTTACATATACCCTGATGTACTCCGCACAGCTTACATATACCCTGATGTACTCCGCCCAGCTTACATATACCCTGATGTACTCCGCCCAGCTTACATATACCCTGATGTACTCCGCACAGATTACATATACCCTGATGTACTCCGCACAGATTACATATACCCTGATGTACTCCGCACAGATTACATATACCCTGATGTACTCCGCACAGCTTACATATACCCTGATGTACTCCGCCCAGCTTACATATACCCTGATGTACTCCGCTCAGCTTACATATACCCTGATGTACTCCGCACAGCTTACATATACCCTGATGTGCTCCGCCCAGTTTACATATACCCTGATGTACTCCGCACAGATTACATATACCCTGATGTACTCCGCACAGCTTACGTATACCCTGATGTGCTCCGCCCAGTTTACATATACCCTGATGTACTCCGCACAGATTACATATACCCTGATGTACTCCGCACAGCTAACATATACCCTGATGTACTCCGCACAGCTTACATATACCCTGATGTACTCCGCACATATTACATATACCCTGATGTACTCCGCCCAGTTTACATATACCCTGATGTACTCCGCCCAGCTTACATATACCCTGATGTACTCCGCACAAATTACATATACCCTGATGTACTCCGCACAGCTTACATATACCCTGATGTGCTCCGCCCAGTTTACATATACCCTGATGTACTCCGCACAGTTTACATATACCCCGATGTACTCCGCACAGATTACATATACCCTGATGTACTCCGCACAGTTTACATATACCCTGATGTACTCCGCCCAGCTTACATATACCCTGATGTACTCCGCACAGATTACATATACCCTGATGTGCTCCGCCCAGTTTACATATACCCTCATGTACTCCACGCAGCTTATATATACCCTGATGTTCTCCGCACAGATTACATATACCCTGATGTACTCCGCCCAGTTTACATATACCCTGATGTACTCCGCCCAGTTTACATATACCCTGATGTACTCCGCACAGCTTACATATATCCTGATGTACTCCGCACAGCTTACATTTACCCTGATGTACTCCGCGCCGCTTACATATACCCTGATGTACTCCGCGCAGTTTACATATACCCTGGTGTACTCTGCACTGCTTACATATAAATGGATGTTCTCCGCACAGCTTACATATACTCTGATGTACTCCGCACTGTTTACATATACCATGATGTACTCCGCACAGCTTACATATAGATGGATGTTCTCCGCACAGCTTACATATACCCTGATGTACTCCGCACTGTTTACATATACCCTGATGTACTCCGCACAGCTTACATATACCCTTCGTAGATTCTGGGGGAACTTCAGAAACGGAAATACCCCACTGTTGAAGGAGCAGCGCTCCGTCTCCAACGGTTCTGATTGCGTGCATGGATCCATTCCTGTTGATCAATAAACACACTGGAAATCGCCACTTGTATAGGATCTTGTGATCTCTCAGAGCAGTAGTGATGGGGGAGAGTTCTCTCCTAAGTTGTAGAGTGACAGCAGATAGGTCTGCATATACGGATATCTGGTTATATTGCGCAGGAAGGGTCTCCTTTTGTCTGACGGCATTCATGAAGTTATCTTTTATGTGGAAAAAGTGGAAGCGGGCCAGGACGTCCCTTGCAACATCATCAGCAAGATGCTTAGGTCTGGGAACCCTATGGGCTCTGTCAATAATCAGGTCCCTAGAGGTGCATTTAGGCAGTGCAGACTTGACAAAATCTTGGATAAAATGGATCAGATCTTTGGGTGCTATGTCTTCAGGGATACCTCGAAATTTGACGTTATTATGTCGGGAGCGGTCTTCTAAGTCGGCAAGTTTAGCTTTCACTTGTGAAAAATTTGCTTCAAGGTCGTAATGGGCATCTATAAGCTCATTGTGAGAAGCTGCAAAGACACTCATTTTTGATTCAACATGTTGAACCCTATCTTCCACTGCGTGTAACGCTTCCGACATAGGTTTAAGTAAATGAGCGAATCCAGAATAAAGAGACTGCTGCAGAGCTTGCAACATGGTCTTAAGGGTAAGTTCTGTGACAGGGTTAGATGAAGATGGCATGTCAGTTAAAACATCTGGGGATCTTGAAGACATACCTTCATCATCGTGTCCATCTTTGTCCGGTCCCAAAGAAGTCTGAGAGAGGTGTGGGCCCTTCTTCTGCTGTTTCGCAGAGCTCCTGGATGTAGGAGACGGAGTTGAGGAAGACGAGGTTCCACGTGTTTGCTCCCTAAGATGGCGGCCTCTGAGTTCCGGCAGCATCAGAGTCGGAGGTAACTCTGTCTCTCGTGAATGAGGAGAGGCTGTCAGAGTGTGAGGCGACAGAGCCGGGACAGAACTGCTCCTGCGAGGTGGATTCGTGGTGTGGGGGGATCCCGGAGCAGAGGTGAGTGAACCCGTTTGTGAACAGGCATCGGCGCCATTTTGGGCCTTCTGGCGGTCATGAGGGAAGTAGAAATCCAGCAGTTTCGCTGGCCTGGACACCGATTTTCTTTTTCTGGGCATGCCTGGCGGTCTTATCCTCCAATATGGTAAAGTCAGGGTACAAAAGAGGTATTAGGCATTAAGTAGTCGCTGAATGTCGGTAAGGCAGTGCGGAGCAGAGTTTTCAAGCGGCCATTCAGTCTGGCAGCCAAGCCACGCCCCCAGTTTACATATATCCTGATGTACTCCGCACAGATTACATATACCCTGATGTACTCCGCCCAGTTTACATATACCCTGACGTACTCCGCACAGATTACATATACCCTGATGCACTCATCACAGCTTACATATACCCTGATGTACTCCGCGCAGCTTACATATACCCTGATGTACTCCACACAGATTACATATACCCGGATGTTCTCCGCACAGCTTACATATACCCTGATGTACTCCGCGCAGCTTACATATACCCTGATGTACTCCACACAGATTACATATACCCTGATGTACTCCGCCCAGTTTACATATACCCTGATGTACTCCGACCAGCTTACATATATCCTGATGTACTCCGCACAGCTTACATTTACCCTGATGTACTCTGCACTGCTTACATATACCCTGATGTACTCCACTCAGCTTACATATACCCTGATGTACTCCGCACAGTTTACATATACCCTGATGTACTCCGCGTAGCTTACATATACCCTGATGTACTCTGCACTGCTTACATATACCCTGATGTACTCCGCACAGCTTACATATACCCGGATGTTCTCTGCACTGCTAACATATACCCTGATGTACTCCGCACAGCTTACATATACCCGGATGTTCTCCGCACAGATTACGCATACCCTGATGTACTCCGCACAGCTTACATATACCCTGATGTACTCCGCACAGCTTACGTATACCCGGATGTTCTCCGCACAGATTACGTATACCCTGATGTACTCCGCCCAGTTTACATATACCCTGATGTTCTCCGCACAGCTTACATATACCCTGATGTACTCTGCATAGTTTACATATACCCTGATGTACTCCGCACAGATTACATATACCCTGATGTACTCCGCACAGATTACATATACCCTGATGTACTCCGGACAGATTACATATACCCTGATGAACTCCGCACAGATTATATATACCCTGATGTTATTCGCAGATTGCATATACCCTGATGTACTCCACACTGCTTACATATATCCTGTTGTACTCCGCACAGCTTACATATACCCTGATGTACTTTGCATAGCTTACATATACCCTGATGTACTCCGCACAGATTACATATACCCTGATGTACTCCGCACAGATTACATATACCCTGATGTACTCTGCCAAGTTTACATATACCCTGATGTACTCCGCACAGTTTACATATACCCTGATGTACTCCTCACATCTTACATATACTCTGATGTACTCCTCACAGCTTACATATACTCTGATGTACTCATCACAGATTACAAACACCCTGTTGTACTCCACCCATCTTACATATATCGCGATGTACTCCGCACAGATTACATATGCCCCCACGTTATAGACTGAAATACCAGTAAAACCCCAAACAAAACTGCTACCAAGCAAAATCTGCGCTTCCAAAGCAAAATGGCAGTTCTTCTGAGCCTGGCAGTGTACCCAAACACCAGTTTATGATCACATTTGGGGTATTACTGTATTCTGGAGAACCCGCATAACAATTTATGGGTTGATTGTCTCCAGTTGTACAAGCTGGGCACAACAAATTAAGCACTGAAATGGCATATCTGTGGAAATATGTAAATTTTCAATCTGCAACATCTATTGTGTACTAATTTTTGCAAAACACTTGTGGGGTCAAAATGCTCACTACACTTCTAGATGAATTCCTTGAGGGATGTAGTTTCCAAAATGGGGTAATTTTTTGGTGTTTCCACTGTACTGGTACTATAGCTCAATGCAACATGGTGTCCGAAAACTAAACTTGCAAAATCTCCACTCCAAAAACCAAATGGCGCTCCTTATCTTTAGAGTCCTGCTGTTTGTCCAAATAGCCGTTTACGACCACATATGAGTTATTGCCTTACTTGGGAGAAATTGCGTGACAAATTTTTGGGTGTCTTTTCTCCTGTATTCCTTGTAAAAATGAAAAATGTTGAGCTAAACTAACTTATTATTGGAAAGAATTTAGATGTAAGTCTTCATGGTCCAATTCTAATAAAATATATAAAACACCTGTGGGGTCAAAATATTCACTACAACCCTAATTTCATTCCTTGAGGGGTAAAGTCTCAAAAATGGGGTTACATCTAAGAAATTTATACTGTACTGGTACCTCAGGAGTCTTTGCACATGCGACTTGGTGCCCAGAAACCAATTCTACATAATATGAGTCCTGCCGTGTGTCCAAACAGCAGTTTATGTTCACATATGGGATATAGCTGTACTCGGGAGAAAATGCTCTACAAACGTTGAGGTGCCTTTCAACTATCGTCCTTGAGAAAATGCAACATTTTTAGCTAGCACTACATCTTATTGGAAAACAAATTATTATTTTTTTTATTTTCATGTCCCAATTTTAATAAATTCAGCAAAAACCTGTGGGTTCAAAATGCTCACTACACCCCTAGATTAATTCCTCAAGGGTTGTAGTTTACCAAATAGAGTCAACTTTCAGGGGTTTTTACTGTACTGGTACCTCAGGGGCTCTGTAAATGTAACATGGCGCCCAGGAATCAATCCAGCAAAATCTGTGCTCCAAATGCCAAATGGTCCTCCTTCTCTTCTGAGCCCTGCCACGTATCCAAACAGCCGTTTAAGACCACATATGGGGTATTTCCCTACTCTAAAAAAGTTGCTTTACAAATGTTGCTGTGCTTTTTCTCTTTATTTGTTGAGAAAATTAAAAATGTTTTACTACAGCTACGTGTTATTGGAAAAAAAATCATTTTTCATTTTCACTGCCCATTTCTTATAAAATATATGAGACACCTGTGGGGTCAAAATGCTCACTACACCCCTAGATGAATTCCTCAATGTGTGTAGTTTGCTAAATGGAGTGACTTTTGGGGTATTTCCACTGTCTGGTACCTAAGGGGCTTTGCAAAAGCAACATGGTGCACAAAAAACAGTCCAGCAAAATCTGCTCTCCAAAAGCCAAATGGCGCACCTTCCCTTCTGAGCCCTGCTGTGTGCCAGCAGTTTATCGCCACAAATGGGGTATTTCACTACTCTGCAGAAGTTGCTTTACAAATGTTGTGGGGCTTTTTTGCCTTTATTTGATGAGAAAATTGAAAAGTTTTGAGCTAAAGCTACGTCTAAGTGGAAAAATTTATTTTTTCATTTTCACTGCCCAATTCTAATAAAATCTATGGAACACCTGTGTGGTCAAATGCTCTCTACACCCCCAAATAAATTCCTTGTGGGGTGTAGTTTCCAAAATGCGGTCTTTTTTTAGGAGTTTCCTTTGTTTTGGCACCACAAGACCTCATCTAACCTGACATGGTGCCTAAAATATATTCTAATAAAAAGAAGGCCCCAAAATCCACTAGGTGCTCCTTTGCTTCTGAGGCTGGTGTTTCAGTCCATTAGCGCACTAGAGCCACATGTGTCTAATCCTTGTAACGTCCTAGAAAAATAAAAGGATGTTCAAAAAACAATGCCAGCATGAAGTAGACAGCGAGTAGACAGTAGTCGGAGAAACCCCTACATGACGAACACCTGCAGCCCCATCCATTTACGCAGCTTAATCTAAATTCTGATAAAGAGAAGTGCTCCACTCCATACAATCAGGTGCAGTAGATAGCTTTTCAGTACCACAACTTTCACAAAACCCCTTTCTGCCAACTTTTTTAACCTTGACCATATTCTCTACCTACTCTGAGTTCTCATTATCCCCATATCTCTGGCTAGACCCTAAATATAAGTAAACTATGTAAAACAATACAGATTCCTCTGCTTACTTGAGTGAATGTTATAGAGAATGGAACTCCACTAAACTACTGCTGGGTACCTCCCAGGGTAGTTTTTCTGTTTTTTTAGGTTAAAGCAAGAAAAAGGGTCCTTCAGGACCTCTTTTTTACAGCACTGTTAATCATAAACCAATAACTACAAGATGGAAATGGACAAGGAACAGTTCTAATCTTTCTATCATGAATTCCCAAAAACTGGACTCTCAGCATTACTTTTTTTGCTTCCGTTTCTGAAAGGCTTGGCTTTTCTATAAGTCAGGATGGCCCAGTGGTCTAAGGCGCTGCGTTCAGGTTGCAGACTCCCCTGGAGGCGTGGGTTCAAATCCCACTTCTGACAACACATCTTTTCTTAACCCCTATCCGCACCAGGACGTAACTGTCCGTCCTCATGGGAGGTTATTTCCTGCACGAGGACGTACAGTTACTGAGTTTTTCCAGGTGCACACAGTCGGCGACAGTGTGAACCGGGAGGTCAGCTGTCGCCGACAGCTGACACTCCCCTCTTGCTGGCCAGCGGTCCTTTGTCGCGGATTTCGGCGAATTAACCCCTGAAATTCGGCGATCGGGTGCAATTGCCGAATTTTAGGGCTTTCTAGCATATCGGCAGACCCCCGTCCGAAATCGCGGGGTCTGCCGATAGTTAGTATGGCCATGGGTCTGCCATGGACGGAAGCCCATCAGGACCAACCTTCGGCTGGTCCTGATAGGCTTCCTGTCAGAGTGACAGGAAGTCACTGTGTCGTTCCCGATGCACACTGTCGGTGACAGTGTGCATCGGGAACTTGGAGATCAGCTGTCTCCGACAGCTGACACTCTCCAGTGTTGCCGATCAGCTGCTCATCGCCGCTGATTTCGGCAATTAACCCGTTACATGCGGGGCTCGATTGCGATCTCCGCATGTAGCGGGTTTGTAGCGCATCAGCAGCCCCCATGCAATCGTGGGGGCTTCTGATGCTTGTGATGGCACCCGGGGGCCAGACAACGGCCCCCAAGTCTGCCATGTATGTCAGCCTATGAGGATCAGCCTCTGCTGATCCTCGTAGACCAACTGTCAGAGTGACTGTGACGTGAATACGTTACACTACCTAGGTAGTATAATGTATTCTAGCAGCGATCAGAGCTGCATGTAAAAAAAAGAAAGTGTAAAAAGTAAAAAAAAAGTTAATAAACAAAAATATAAAGTGTAAAAAGTAAAAATAAGTTAATAAAAATGTTTTATGAAAGTGTAAAAATAAAAGGTTTTGTTTTCCTATAATAAGTATTTTATTATAGGGAAAAAATTAAAACGTTAAAAAAAGTACACATATTTGGTATCGCCGCGTTCGTAACGACCCAATCTATGAAACTATAATGTTAATTTTTCCGCATGGTGAACGCCGCAAACAAAATAAACGGAAAACTGTTAGCATCGCTATCTTTTGGTCACCTCCCCTCCCAAGATATAGAATAAAAAATTATCAAAAAGTCGCATTTACCCCAAAATGGTACCAATAAAAACTACAACCCGTCCCGCAAAAAACAAGACCTCCCACAGCTTTTTTGACGAAAAAATAAAAAAGTTACGGCTCAGAATAGCGTGTCACAGAAAATAAATTATTTTATAGAAACTTAATTTTATTGTGCAAACGCGGCAAAACTTAAAAAAAAACTATACACATATGGTATCGGCGTAATCGTACCGACCGGCAGAATAAATGAAAACTTAATTTACTGCGCACGGTGAACGCTGTAATAAATAAAGAATTTAAAGCGCCAAAATCGCTGTTTTTTGGTCACCGTAGCTCTAAAAAAGATCTTGAGGGGCCAAAATGCTCACTATACCCCTAGAAAAAATTCCTTGAGGGGTGTAGATTCCAAAATGGGGTCACTTTTGGGGGGTTTCCATTGTTTTGGTCCCTCCGGGGCGTTGCAAACCAGACATGGCACTGAAAACCAATCCAGCAAAATCTGCGCTCCAAAATCCAAAAGGCGCTCCCTCCCTCCTGAGCCTTGCAGTGGGTCCAAACATCAGTTTTAGACCACATATGGGGTATTGCCGTAATCGGGAGAAATTGCTTTACAAATGTTGGGCGGCTTTTTCTCCTTTATTCTTTGTAAAAATGAAAAAATTCTATGTTTCCACAGAAAAATAGGTGATTTTCATCTTCACAGACTAATTCCACTAAATTCTGCAAAAAAACTGTGGGGTCAATATGCTAACTATACCCCTAGAAAAATGCCTTGAGGGGTGTAGTTTCCAAAATGGGGTCACTTTGGGGGGGTTTCGACTGTTTAGGTACCACAAGACCTCCTCAAACCTGACATGGTGCCTAAAATATATTCCTAAAAAAAGGAGGCCCCAAAATCTACTAGGTGCTCATTTGCTTTTGAGGCATGTGTTTCAGTCCATTAGGACACTAGGGCCACATGTTGGATATTTCTAAAATCTGCAGAATCTGGGCAATAAATATTGAGTTGCGTTTCCCTGGTAAAACCTTCTGTGTTACAGATTTTTTTTTATTACAAATGAATTTCGGCAAAAAAAATGAAATTTGTAAATTTCACCTCTACTTTGCCTTAATTCCTGTGAAACGCCTAAAGGGTTAAAATACTTTCTGAATGTGGTTTTGAGTACCTTCAGGGGTACCGTTTTCAAAATGGGGTGATTTATGGGGACTTTCTAATATATAAGGCCCTCAAAGCCACTTCAGAACTGAACTGGTCCCTGAAAAAATAGCAATTAGACCTACCGGTAATTGTATTTCCAGGAATCCATCATGACAGCACTACAGGAGGTTGCCCTATTGACCTCTGTAGGGACAGGAAGACAGAGAGGATAAAAGGCCCCTCCCACCACCCACTTGCCAGTGTTTTTCAATTACTACACCAGGATGGATGCAACCCTATTTTATTTCTAGGGATAATAACTGACAGGTTAATTGCACAAATCAGAATTTCAATAAGGGAGGGAATGTAATGGTGCTGTCATGATGGATTCCTGGAAATACAATTACCGGTAGGTCTAATTGCTATTTTCCAGTACATCCCTCATGACAGCACTACAGGAGCAATACCAGATTATAATGCTCAGGGCGGGACTACGGATTGAAGGACTTTCCGTCCAAAACTTAAATCCGTATCGGACAGAACATCGAGCCTATAATGTTTGCAAAACGTATGATGGTTTGACCAAGTGGCAGCTCTGCAGATTTGGTCCATAGAGGCTTCTCTTCTTTCTGCCCAGGATGCCGAAACTGCCCTTGTTGAATGGGCTCTGATGCCTTGTGGGGCACATAGTCCTTGGGACTTGTAGGCTTCTTGTATGGTAGTTTTTACCCAACTCGCTAGAGAGCCTTTTGAGGCTTTCTTTCCTCTATTCTTTCCCCCAAACAGGACAAATAGATTTTTATCTTGTCTCCAGGAGGAGGTTCTATCCAGATACTGAAGAATTGTTCGCCTGACATCAAGGCAATGGAAATTTTCTTCTTGTTGGTTTTTTGGATCTGGATAAAAGGAAGGTAGAATTATTTGTTGTTCTCGATGGAAAGCAGTAGATACCTTTGGAATAAAGGAAGGATCCAGCTTTAGGATGATCTTATTCTCTTGTACTTTTAGGTACGGTTCTATGACTGACAGAGATTGGATTTCTCCAATCCTTCTTGTTGAAGTAATAGCGACTAAGAATGCAGCTTTTAGAGTTAAAAAGTGCATACTAATTGTGTCGAGCGGCTCAAAGGGGGGCTCACAAAGAGTGGTTAACACTACATTCAAATCCCAGGTAGGAACTGATTTCTTTAGGGAAGGTTTCAGTTTAGAGACCGCTTGAGTGAATCTTCTGATCCACCGATGTTAAGCCAGGGGAGTATTAAAAAAAAAAAATTCCTAAGGCTGAAATCTGTACTTTTAAGGCACTAGGGCTAAGCCCTTTTTTGAATCCCGATTGTAAAAAATCTAGGATTTTCGCGATGTTGGGAGAAAAGGGGTCTGGTCGTGGATCTCCATACCAGGAACAGAATTTCTTCCAAATTTTTTGATAGATTTTTGAGGTAACTTCTTTATGACTTGATAAGATAGTTGAAATTACCTCGTCCGACAGACCGTGGTTCCTCAAGATCTGCCTTTCAGGATCCAGACTGACAATTTCAGAGTTTCCATTCCCTGAAAGAATAAGGGATCCTGGCAGAGAAGATTCTCCCTGACTGGGAGCATGATAGGGTCTTCCAACGCTAGGTATTTTACGATTGGAAATCAACTTCTTTTTGGCCAATAGGGAAGAATAATGATGAGCTTTGTCAAATCTTCCTGGACTTTTCTTAATACCATTGGTATTAGAGGAAACGGAGGAAAGGCATAGGCCCGATCCATGCCCCAGGGTTGGGACAATGCATCTACTCCCAATGGGTTGTCTCTGAGATTTAGGGAGAAGAATGTCTCTACTTGGGAGTTTTTCCTCATGGCAAACAGGTCTATTTGTGGATAACCCCAACTTCGGGTTAAGGACAGAGAGAATTCCCTGTTTAGGGACCATTCTCCAGGGTCTACTTTTTCCCCACTCAGGAAATCTGCTGATAGGTTCTCTGAGCCTTTTAGGTGGACTGCAGAGACTGATAGGACATTTTCTTCTGCCCAACTGAAAATTTGTGTAGAGAGGGCCTGAAGAAGAGTGTGTCTTGTTCCCCCTTGATGGCGAAGAAAGGACACCGCTGTCGTGTTGTCCGATAAAATTCTTATATGCTTCCCTTTTATGATGGGTGAAGCTCTTATAAGTGTCTCCCATACGGCTTTTAGTTCTCTGAAGTTTGAGGACATCATTTTCATTTGAACAGGCCATGTGCCCTGAAAGTGCTGGTCTTGGATTACCGACCCCCAGCCGTGTTTGCTGGCATCTGTGGTAATCACTACCTAAGGAGAAGTTCTCCAGGGGACTCCCTTGTCTATGTTGTTTGTGCAGAGCCACCACAGGAGGGATGATTTCACAGTCTCGGAAATTTGAATTCTTGAATTCAGGGAGTTCTGTTTTCGATCCCACTGGGACAAGATCAGATTCTGTAAGGGTCTGGAGTGAAATTGACTCCATGGAATAGATTGGATGCAAGACGTCATCATTCCCAACATCCGCATACATTCCCTTATGGAACAGGCGTCTTTCCCCCAAAATTTCCTTACTTCTGCCAATAGGAGTATTTGTTTCTCTCTTGGGAGGAAGGAATGTTGAAGGGAGGAGTCTAGCAGTACTCCTAAGAAGACCTTCTGTTTTTGGGGAGGAAGACTCGACTTCTGAAAGTTGATTATCCATCCCAATTCCTGTAGTAGGGAAAGAACCTGTGACCGATGACTGTCTAAGATAGACGGAGTATCTGCCGTCAACAAGAAGTCGTCTAGATATGGGATAATTACTATACCCTGACTTCTTACGAATGCCATGATCTCTGCCATAATTTTTGTAAAAATTCTGGGGGCGGAGGAAATGCCGAAAGGGAGGCAGACAAACTGGAAGTGGTGAATGGAAGGACCATCCTGAATTGCGAATCTGAGGAATCTCTGGTGCGTGGGGTGAATAGGAATGTGATAATACGCATTCTTTAAATCAATCGTACACATTGATGCCTCTTCCCTTATTAGAGGAATAGTCGATCTGATAGACTCCATCTTGAATTTGCGATATTTCACCCACTTGTTTAGGACCTTCAGGTTGATTATTGTCCTGTAGGAACCGTTTGGTTTTTTGACTAAGAAAATTTTTGAATAGTGGCCTTTGCATATTTCGTTGTGGGGAACTGGAGAATGGCTCTCAATTTGAGTAGTTTCTGGACATCCTGGATAAGGATTTGATGAAGGTCTTTTGCTTGGTACTGGGTTATTAGAAATTTCTCTGGAGGAATGGAGGAAAATTCTATTCTGTACCCTTCTTCTATGATCTTTAGAACCCAGGGGATCTGGGTTATTTTCGACCATTTGCGATAAAATTGTAGGAGTCTTCCTCCTACGCTCTTGGCGTCATTGCTTTGAGGGTTGGAATGAATTATTGGGGTTAAGGAGATATCCTCGACCCCTTTTCCCTTTGGGGTAACTCCAGCGACCGGACTTCCCTTTCCCGCTGTAGTTCTGAAAGGTAGGATCCCTCTGTTGGCGAAGCCTTCCAAACTGAGGGGTTTTTTTTGGTTTCTCTTCAGGAAACCCCTTTTTCCTATCTGCTGCATTCTCCAGCATGTTATCAAGGAGAGGACCGAACATCAGAGACCCTGTAAACGGGATAGAACACAATTTGTTCTTGGACTTTGTATCTCCTTACCACATTTTGAGCCATAATGCTCTTCTAGCAGCATTTGAGAGAGCCCCATTCCTGGCAGCAAATCTAATAGATTCCGCTGAAGCGTCTACCAAGAATCCGGTTGCCATCTTTAGTAAGGGTAGAGATTCTAATAGATCTTGTCGTGTTGTCTTCATCATCAAATGGGTCTCCAGCTGGTTTAACCATATAAACATTGCTCTTGCTACTGATGTGGCCACGATATTAGTCGAGATCAAAGCAGAGGAAGATTCCCACACTCTTTTCAGTAGCCCGTCTGCCTTTCGGTCCATGGCGTCCTTCAACTGCGAGGAATCGTCAAAAGGGATTGCGGTTTTTTAGCAACCCTGGCTACTGGGACATCTACTTTTGGGATCTCATCCCAAAGTTTAGTGTCTTCTGGATCAAAGAGAAGTCTGTTTTTAAAATCTCTTGAAATGAAGAGCCTTTTTTCTGAATCTTCCCATTCAGTTGTCACCATTCTTTTGAGATTTTCGTTCACCGGAAAAACCTTTGTTTTCCTTTCCGTTAGACCTCCAAACATCTCATCCTGGATGGTATGTGGTTGGTCTACTTCGGGAATATCCATGGTTTCCCGTATTGCCTGAATTAAGGTATCAGACATCTCGGAAGAGAAGAAAATTTTTTTCTCTTGAGTGGAAGAAGTGTAAGGCAAAGGTTCCTCTCCTTCTTCTAACTCACCCTCCGATAGGTAATAACACTCCTGCTCCGAGTCAGACCCCTGAGAGGGAGGACAATATTTTTGATCCACTTCCATCCGTGGTCTTTTTGCCCGGGAGTGAGAGGGAGTTTCTTGAGGAGGGGCGAGGGAGGCTACTGACTGACTCACTTCTTCACGAATCATAGCCCTAAGTTCAGACCTGAACGTTGGTTGTTCCTCCTTTAGTATTTTTGCAATACAATCCTGACACAATTGTTTCCTATGTGACTCTGGCAATTTTTTTGCACAAGTCGCACATTTTTTAACCTTCTTTTTATCAGTTTGTCTCTGAGAGGAATCTTTATCCTAGAGAAAACGGAAGGTAGGTAAAGTATGGTGTGCATACATAAGGAGTCATAACCCTTACCCCAAGGGTGAGACTCACGTGACCCTGGGACATATCTGGAGTTCCATCAGGACGAGGAAGTTCCATACCGTGACAGGTAACAGGCAATGCAATATGCAATACACAAAAATAATCCAAGTTAGAGTTATCAGCTCTAACTACATACCTGTGCGTGTCCCTTTAAATGCGGGCGTTTTGAATTTCCCGCCTTCCAAGATGGCCGCGGACCGGAAGTAGCCCGACGTCATTTCCGGTCGGCTATTCGTTGGAGTGCAGCCGCCATAGCCGGCGACTGAGGCTTGCTATGCGGTGCAGCGAGGATACCTGCCGGTGCGTCCAGAAACTTATGGAGCTGCCGGTCCCCGCCTGGTCACGCGGCCAGGCCGAAGCCTGCTTGGGAATCCCAAACCCCCACACTCTACCCGAACCCTGCCTAGGATTCCTCCGGTAGGTGTCTTAGGGTGGGAGCTAAGGGACCTCTCGTTCGAGGGGTGTTAGCCTAGGCTTTAGGGGGAAGAGAAGGGGGAGTGCACGGACTCCCCGATCTTGCCCCCTGCCCGAGTTTTTTTCCTGCAGTAACACAGGAGCGACTTCTCTCTGCTCCTGACCCTGTGGGGACAGAAAGAGCACTGGCAAGTGGGTGGTGGGAGGGGCCTTTTAACCTCTCTGTCTTCCTGTCCCTACAGAGGTCAATAGGGCAACCTCCTGTAGTGCTGTCATGAGGGATGTACTGGAAAATAGCCTTTTGAAATTTTATTGAAAATATGAGAAATTGCTGCTAAAGTTCTAAGCCTCGTAACGTCCTAGAAAAAAAAAAGTACGTGAAAAAAAATGATGCAAACATAAAGTAGACATATGGGGGATGTTAACTAGTAACTATTTTGTGTGGTATTACTATCTGTTTCAAAAGTAAATACATTTAAATTTAGAAAAATGCAAATTTTTGCAAATTTTTGCTAAAATTTGACGTTTTTCACAAATAAATATTGAATTTACCGACCAAATTTTTTCACTAACATAAAGTACAATATGTCACGAGAAAACAATCTCAGAATCGCTTGGATAGGTAAAAGCATTCCGGAGTTATTACCACAAAAAGTGACACATGTCAGATTTGAAAAAATCATCTGTGTCCACAAGGCTAAAACAGGCTGTGTCCTAAAGGGGTTAAACATGCTTCAATGTCATTCCGTCAGCACTCCTGAAAAAATAGTAAAAAAAACGCACAATGACGAAAAACGCCCCAAAATGTTAGACTCTTCAGATGACTGGCTTGGCATCCAATCTCGAAATATTGCGCTTTTGTGTAGGATATGGTGACCGAGCAGTCTCTCATGAAGGCGTGGATTTAAATCCCACTTTTGAACACTCATATTTTCTTTAGCATACTTAAATGTAAGACTTTTCACTCATGGAGTAATGAGTCATTCTCCTTGAGCTCCTCCGCTATCCCGGTAGAATTAAGTCCAACTGCCTGTAAAGACATCTACATACTCGCCACCAGACCTTGAGACAAGTCTGCATCCAGTACAATGAGTGATAGTGCAGCAAAGCTGTCCCACCAACCTCTATGCAGCTGAGCACGGCAAACGAAGGAGTTCTATTACTGATAGCATTAAGCCGCTGCTACCATGTGAAGTAGTAGCAATATTCAAGACACACGGCCACATCCTGGGCCTAGCTCCACTATTGTGCACTCTATAGCCGCAAGAGACCAGCCCGAGCCACTTATATACATGTGGCTTTGTATCAGATGAGTTTGGAGCCAAAGAAATTCTACCCCTTGTAAAACTGTCAGAGAAACCTCTACATGACGAACACCTGCAGCCCCAACCATTTACGCGGCTTAATCTAAATTCTGATAAAGAGAAGTGCTCCTCTCCATACACTCAGGTGCAGTAGATAGCTTTTCAGCACCACAACTTTCACAAAACCCCTTTCTGCCAACTTTTTTAACCTTGACCATATTCTCTACCTACTCTGAGTCCTCATGACCCCCATATCTCTGGCCAGACCCTAAATATAAGTAAACTATGTAAAACAATACAGATTCCTCTGCTTACTTGATTGAATGTTATAGAGAATGGAACTCCACTAAACTACTGCTGGGTACCTCCCAGGGTAGTTTTTCTGTATTTTCAGGTTAAAGCAAGAAAAAGGGTCTTTCAGGACCTCTTTTTTACAGTACTGTTAATCATAAAACAATAACTACAAGATGGAAATGGACAAGGAAAAGTTCTAATCTTTCTATTATGAATTCCCAAAAACTGGACTCTCAGCATGACTTTTTTTGCTTCCGTTTCTGAAAGGCTTGGCTTTTTTACAAGTCAGGATGGCCGAGCGGTCTAAAGCGCTGCGTTAAGGTCGCAGTCTCCCCTGGAGGCGTGGGTTCAAATCCCACTTCTGACAACTAATCTTTTTTTAAACATGCTTCAATGTCATTCCGTCAGCACTGCTGAAGAAATAGTAAAAAAAACCCCACAATACCAAAAAACGCCCCAAAATGTTAGACTCTTCAGATGACTGGCTTGGCATCCAATCTTGAAAAATTGCGCTTTTGTGTAGGATAGGGTGACCGAGCAGTCTCTCGTGAAGGCGTGGATTTAAATCCGACTTTTGTACACTCATATTTTCTTTAGCATATTTAAATGTGAGACCTTTCACTCATGGAGTAATGAGTCATTCTCCTTGAGCTCCTCCGCTATCCCGGTAGAATTAAGGCCAACTGCCTGTAAAGACATCTACAGACTCACCACCAGACCTTGAGACAAGTCTGCATCCAGTACAATGAGTGATAGTGCAGCAAAGCTGTCCCACCAACCTCTATGCAGCTGGGCACGGCAAACGGAGGAGTTCTATTACTGATAGCATTAAGCCACTGCAACCATGTGAACTAGTAGCAATATTCAAGACACATGGCCTCATCCTGGGGCTAGCTTCACTATTGTGCACTCTATAGCCGCAAGAGACCAGCCCGAGCCACTTATATACAGGTGGCTTTGTATCAGAAGAGTTTGGAGCCAAAGAAATTCTACCCCTTGTAAAACTGTCAGAGAAACCCCTACATGACAAATACCTGCAGTCCCAACCATTTACGCGGCTTAATCTAAATTCTGATAAAGAGAAGTGCTCCACTCCAGACACTCAGGTGCAGTAGATAGCTTTTCAGTACCACAACTTTCACAAAACCCCTTTCTGACAACTTTTTTAACCTTGACCATATTCTCTACCTACTCTGAGTTCTCATGATCCCCATATCTCTGGCCAGACCCTAAATATAAGTAAACTATGTAAAACAATACAGATTCCTCTGCTTACTTGAGTGAATGTTATAGAGAATGGAACTCCACTAAACTACTGCTGGGTACCTCCCAGGGTAGTTTTTCTGTATTTTCAGGTTAAAGCAAGAAAAAGGGTCCTTCAGGACCTCTTTTTTACATGACTCAAATAAGTCGAGTCGCTTCTCCCCTTATGTAAATCTACCCTCCCAAAGCAGACACTGAAACAGAGTTGGATTTTAATGGCCACAGCAGCCGTTTATTATTTAAATAACAATAACTTTAAATACCATAATTTTTGAATCCCCAAAAAAGGGGATACATCATAACAACAAATAACCCACTGCGACCCTATCAGGGTCATAACATTATAAACCAACCAGAATGACAGGGGCAAGTCCTTGAAGCCACCGATACTTAATTTTGGCCATCTGCCCACAAATACCTTACCCCCAGCCGTAACCCGGCCCAGGAGCACCAAATTACCTTTTTGCAGATGACCACCATATATATATAAATATATATAACCCAGCTTTCAAAAGGGGTAACACCCTAAGAAGCCGACAAATTGGGGGTGCATCCCGTGATGCATTCCCCCCCACCACTTTTTACGACCTACTTCAAGGACTCCCCCCCGCAGCTGCAATGACAAAATTTAACCTCCCCCAAAGACAAATGTCAATAAGCAAATAAACTTTGACGAGAAGAACCACCATCCGCAGCAATCTTTTGCCGCGGTCAACCGATCCACATCAGGGCGGGCGGGCGGGAACATGTTCCTGCTTCTGTGTCCTGGCGAAGAGAGGGAGAGCACAAACAGGAAACAGGTACATCCCCTTCAATCCCCACCCCTTCTCACTCAAGCCCTCCTGCTGTCCCCCCCCCCTTTCCTCTCATAGGCCAGCCAACTCTGTGTCCCTCCCATCTATTTTAGTCATGGAGGCCTTCCCTTATTCCTTTTTTCTTCTTTCAGTACGGCCTCTTCTTGACTCAAATAAGTCGAGTCGCTTCTCCCCTTATGTAAATCTACCCTCCCAAAGCAGACACTGAAACAGAGTTGGATTTTAATGGCCACAGCAGCCGTTTATTATTTAAATAACAATAACTTTAAATACCATAATTTTTGAATCCCCAAAAAAGGGGATACATCATAACAACAAATAACCCACTGCGACCCTATCAGGGTCATAACATTATAAACCAACCAGAATGACAGGGGCAAGTCCTTGAAGCCACCGATACTTAATTTTGGCCATCTGCCCACAAATACCTTACCCCCAGCCGTAACCCGGCCCAGGAGCACCAAATTACCTTTTTGCAGATGACCACCATATATATATAAATATATATAACCCAGCTTTCAAAAGGGGTAACACCCTAAGAAGCCGACAAATTGGGGGTGCATCCCGTGATGCATTCCCCCCCACCACTTTTTACGACCTACTTCAAGGACTCCCCCCCGCCAAAGCGAAACAGGCCTTGACCACCTCACGCCTGCGAGCTCCTCCACACTCCCACCGCTCGCTCAATTCCATCGGTCAAAGCCAGACTCCACATATCCATCCCCACCTCATTGAGGTGCACACCGTCCTCTCTCCAGTAGCTGCCTGTCCCAGCCTCCAGATCCCAGTGGCGCACCGCAACCCCACCATTACGCGTCACGAAGCTCGATATGGCCCTATTAGCCTTAATGCGAGCCTTGTTAATTTTTCCCACAGAACGGGCCATCCGCCAGTTCTTCCTAGGGACCATCTCAGACCACACCGTCACCAATTTAGGATAAGTTGCCCATAAGCAGAGCAAATCATGCTTGACGTCCCGTACCAACTCCCGGAAAGGGCGTATACCCAAATCATTGCCTCCCACATGCAACACCAGTACCTCCGGCGCCCTGTCAAGCAGTACAAAATTGTGAAACTCGGGCAATACCCTGTTCCATGTCATTCCCCGTATACCCATCCACCTCACAACCGCCGCGTCCCGCGGAATCCTGAGCTGTCGACCGTCCGGCCGTACATCCGCGCGAAGGGCACCCCAGTACACAAAAGAATGTCCCATAATCCACACCATGCATGAGTCACGGCCTGCAAAACAAATGAAGAACATACACGCACCACCTCTTGCTGCCGCGTACCATTAATACTCAGGCGGAAACGCACGCACCCGGAACATGCTATACATCAATATATCACAACATGTTCAAGCGCACATAAGAACGGAAACGCACCGACTCCCAACGCCCTATCCGCTGCACGCCTGCATCATCTAAACCCCATCTCACCGCCTCCGTCGCTGCCCCTATACGGAAAGAATGAGACGAGTATTGCTCTGCCTGCACCCCGCTAGCCACCAGACACTTTCTGAAAACCGAAATAAACTGATACCGCGACAGAAACGAGCCATCCTCGTGCCGCAGCAACGGCCCGTCTGAGAGATCTAAACCCGCCAAGTACTCCTTGACACACAACACTGGACAAACCGGATTTTTTGGGACCGCCAGCAAAACCACTCGACGTCCTGCCCCTCCTTGGTCCGTTTTGGACCTTCGCAACACTATCTCCACCCTGTATTCATACAAATCGACATTATCCTGCAACAAGCCCCCCGCTCTCACCGAACTGGGGGAAACCAATTCCCCTACCCGAAAAGCTCCAAAAAAGGCTAACGCAAAAGCCAACCGGAAAAGCTTGCTCTCATACTCTGAACGACACACCTGCCGCACCACCACCTCCAGGGAACACAACAATTGAAATGACACGGGACGCCTCTTATCCCTCACCACTACACCCCGTCTCAGCCCTTTCAATGCCTGGCCCACCAAAAACCGCTTCGTGATATCTGCCAACCCCCGTAACTTACAACCGAAAGCAATGGCCGCCACGAAGCGATTAACCTTAGCGACCGTGCAACCCCGGGCGAACGCATCCCCCAACCAAAACAGCAAGGCCACCATCCTATCATCATCCGAGCACACATCTCCCAAAGATCTCACCCACTCCTCCCATTGCCTCCATCCAGCCGCATACGACGACCACGTCGCACTGGCCAGTGAACGTTTAATCAATGCACCTGCCGCCTGGATACCAGCTCCCACAGATGACTGGGACAGTCCACCCCTGTTAACTCCGCGTCCGGGACCAGCTGCCGGAAACGATCCCACTGCGAGCGAGAAAGCGCGTCAGCAATACAATTCTCTACCCCGGGAACATGCACCGCCACCACCCATGCATTTAAACTCAAACAGGAAAGCACCAACTGACGCAACAAGCGAACCACTGGAGGGGACGACGCCGAAGTATTATTTATAGCCATCACCACCCCCAAATTGTCGGAATGAAAACGCACTTTTTTGTCCCGGAACCTGTCTCCCCAAACGGTGACCGCCACCACGATGGGAAACAGTTCGAGTAGGGCCAAGTTACGCGTCAGTCCCGCCTCCACCCATGCAACCGGCCATTTTCCCGCGCACCATTGACCTTTAAAGAACGCCCCGAACCCCACCGCCCCAGACGTGTCAGTGAACAATTCCAAATCGAAGCTATCTAACGCCCGGGACATCCACAGAGAGCGCCCATTATACTGTGCCAGAAAATGGAGCCAGACCTGTAAATCTTCCCTGTGCTCTGCAGCCAGACGAATGAAATGATGGGGTTCCCGAACCCCCGCCGTCGCCGCTGCCAACCGCCGACAAAAAACCCTGCCCATCGGCATGATGCGGCAGGCAAAATTCAACTTCCCCAATAAGGACTGCAATTCACGTAGCGTAATTTTCCTAATCCGACACGCTCGCTCCACTACCAACCGCAAATCCCCCAACTTATCCTCCGGCAATCTGCACTCCATTGCTACGGAGTCGATAGTAATTCCCAAAAAACAAATGGTCGTCACCGGACCCTCAGTTTTTTCCACAGCCAAGGGTACACCGAACTCCCTTGACACCCAATTGACCGTCTCCAACAAATTTGCGCAAACCCCCGAACACGACGGGCCAACGCACAAGAAATCGTCGAGATAGTGAATAACTGATTCCACCCCCGCGACCTCCCTGACTACCCATTCCAAAAAAGAACTAAACACCTCAAAGTACGCGCACGACAACGAACAACCCATGGGAAGGCATCGATCAATGTAATAATCCCCTTCCCAATAACATCCCAACAACCTCTGGCTGTCCGGATGAACCGGCAACAAACGAAACGCCGCTTGAATATCAGTTTTTGCCATCAGAGCCCCTCTTCCGTAACCACGTACCAACGCTACCGCCGCATCAAACGACGTGTAGACCACAGAACAGAGATCCTGGTCAATGCCATCGTTAACCGACGCCCCCTTCGGGAAGGACAAATGCTGAATAAGCCGGAATTTGTTACCTTCTCGTTTTGGAACCACCCCTAACGGTGACACCACCAAACCTGGAACTGGGATCGTGCTAAAGGGGCCCGCCATTCTGCCCAGATCAATCTCCTTCCGGATTTTTTCCGAGACTACCCCCGCATGCTGATATGCCGACTTAAGGTTGCGCTGCGTGAAAGGGACCTCATGCAAAGGAGGCGGAATAATGAAACCGTAACCAAAACCTAAACTAATCAACCGCGCCCCCTCCTTATTGGGGTACCTACTTAGAAAGGGGGCCATCTTTATGAGTTTCACCGGAGTCTCCCCCATAACCAGACGCACCGCTGGCTCCCCCTTGTCGTTTACCCTTCTTAAAACATTTAGACGCTCCATGTGACTGCCCGCTGCAATGTGAACACGCATGCTTGAATTTACACGTCGCTCCAAATTTGCACTGCCCCTCATTGAACTGCCAACACGTCCCAAATTTTGAACCTGAGGCCTGACTACCCCCGCCGGAAGTTCCTGCTGCATTCCCGCTCCCGGGAAAGGACTGCCCCTGCTTATAAAGTGCCGTCACTTTCAACCATAAGGCTATGTCCTTATGGTCCCACCGTATATTCGGCCGCACCGCTTTCCTCTGCCGAAACTGCTCATCGTAACGAAGCCAGGCCTGGCCCCCATAAACCCGATGCGCCTCCCCCACCGCATCCAAATAACAAAACAAGCCGGAACAATTATCTGGCGCCTTTTCCCCAATAACGCTCGCCAAAATTGCAAAAGCCTGCATCCAATTGACGAACGTTTTTGGAATCAACCTGTACCGTCTCTTTTCTTCCTCATCCTTTTTTGTTTCATCCCGCTTCACCTTATCTAAATTAAACTTCTCCAGCGGAAGCAAGGAAAAAATCTCCACATACTCGTCCTTCCAAATCCTTTCCTTTACCTCCTGCTTTAAATGCGCCCCTAACGGGCCCTCATAACAAACATAAACCTCCCCGCGCGCACGATCATCAAGACGCACCCTATCAACCTCCTTTTGCGAGTCTGTTTGAACCGCCGCCGCCACTGCCACCGCTGCCCCGGCATTCAACCCCCCACCGTTTTGACGAACCGGAGCGCTTCCAACACTGCCCCCCCACACCGCGGCCGGCGCCACACCTGACGATTCTTGGGAAGGGGAACCACCTAGCCGCCCCACTAACACTTTTAAACATCCCACTAACTCCGCCAAACTATCCCCCGCACCCGCCTGTAGCGACGGGACCCCCGACTCCGCCGCGACGCCCACCGCCTCGACACCCTCTACACCGATACCCGACATCAATAAAGCTGGAAATGGTAAGGTAGGTGTCAACTCACCAGGCTGCCCAGGGGCTGTGAACCCGTCAGCCGGACCCCCATGTCCACGTGGAGAGGCCCGCCGCTCACCGTCCTCCAATGCTCCGGACTCCCTCTGGCGCTGTCCGCATTGGCAATGTGTGCACGGGGAATTCCGATTTTCGTCTGAGTAAAGGGGGGGTGACATCGCATCATCCAATTGGCCGAGGTCCAGTTCATGCCTCATCCGTCCCGCTGAACCAGCTCCGAGCTGTTCCGTCCCTGGCACTCCAACCACCGACCTCATCCTGCGACCTCTGGTCGTTTCCACCTCGACGACACCATGAGCCGACCCTCTGGCTGGCACATCACCATGCAGGGTCGCCGTTGCCCTTCCGCCACGTGCTGAAGAAGGAGAGGATGTGACCGGAAGTGAAGGCCGCGTCCTCCTCGCCGCTGCCGCCGGGCGCTGCCGCGTTTTGGGATTCCTCCCAGGACCAGACGAAAGAGCAGCGGCAGGCCGCCCTGGGGTCTGGCCTGCAGGGTCCACTGATGGGCTCCTCTTGCGCCGCCGCGCCCGCGGGATGTCTTCAGGACTCAGCCTTGCGGGCGGGCGCGAGCGCCTCGTGCTGCGCGTCACGCCGGGAGTGCCAGCCCTGGCCTGAGTCATGGGGGAAACGGGCTCTCCTCTTCTCCTGCCCGACCCCCTGGTACGCCGGTCCTGTACCTCGGCCTGCTCCAGCAGCCCCGCGACCACCGGCATGACAGAGCGCTCCCCGCTTGCTCCAGCCGACTCTGCTCGCTCCTGGACCGGAGCGCCCGATTGTCCCTGCAGCAGCGTCGCTACTCGTGCTCCGAGCCATCCAGGACCCTGAGAGGCTGCTGCGGCCCGCAACAGCTCCATAGCCTCCTCATCAGACGCAGCAGGGGTAACAAACATGTTCCTGCTTCTGTGTCCTGGCGAAGAGAGGGAGAGCACAAACAGGAAACAGGTACATCCCCTTCAATCCCCACCCCTTCTCACTCAAGCCCTCCTGCTGTCCCCCCCCCCTTTCCTCTCATAGGCCAGCCAACTCTGTGTCCCTCCCATCTATTTTAGTCATGGAGGCCTTCCCTTATTCCTTTTTTCTTCTTTCAGTATGGCCTCTTCTGTACTGTTAATCATAAACCAATAACTACAAGATGGAAATGGACAAGGAACAGTTCTAATCTTTCTATTCTGAATTCCCAAAAAATGGACTCTCAGCATGACTTTTTTTGCTTCCGTTTCTGAAAGGCTAGGCTTTTCTACAAGTCAGGATGGCCGAGCGGTCTAAGGCGCTGCGTTAAGGTCGCCGTCTCCCCTGGAGACATGGGTTCAAATCCCACTTCTGACAACACATCTTTTCTTAAGCATGCTTCAATGTCATTCCGTCAGCACTGCTGAAAAAATAGTAAAAGAAACCCCACAATGCCAAAAAACGCCCCAAAATGTTAGATTACTGGCTTGGCATCCAATCTTGAAAAATTGCGCTTTTGTGTAGGATAGGGTGACCGAGCAGTCTCTCGTGAAGGCGTGGATTTAAATCCCACTTTTGAACACTCATATTTTCTTTAGCATACTTAAATGTAAGACTTTTCACTCATGGAGTAATGAGTCATTCTCCTTGAGCTCCTCCGCTATCCCGGTAGAATTAAGTCCAACTGCCTGTAAAGACATCTACATACTCGCCACCAGACCTTGAGACAAGTCTGCATCCAGTACAATGAGTGATAGTGCAGCAAAGCTGTCCCACCAACCTCTATGCAGCTGAGCACGGCAAACGGAGGAGTTCTATTACTGATAGCATTAAGCCGCTGCAACTATGTGAAGTAGTAGCAATATTCAAGACACACGGCCACATCCTGGGCCTAGCTCCACTATTGTGCACTCTATAGCCGCAAGAGACCAGCCCGAGCCACTTATATACATGTGGCTTTGTATCAGATGAGTTTGGAGCCAAAGAAATTCTACCCCTTGTAAAACTGTCAGAGAAACCTCTACATGACGAACACCTGCAGCCCCAACCATTTACGTGGCTTAATCTAAATTCTGATAAAGAGAAGTGCTCCACTCCATACACTCAGGTGCAGTAGATAGCTTTTCAGTACCACAACTTTCACAAAACCCCTTTCTGCCAACTTTTTTAACCTTGATCATATTCTCTACCTACTCTGAGTCCTCATGACCAGGGCCGACATCAGGGGGGTATTAGGGGTAGTGGTGTGAGGGGCCCGGCCAAACCTAATTGAAAGGGGGGCCCGGCAACTGCCTCGACATTCTTTTGGTAGGAAAAAACGGGCCCCTGCAATGGGGCCCATTTTTTTCACCAAAAGAATGTCGTGAGCTGCTGCGGGCCCCCTCCCCTCGTCATGGGGGGCCGTCAAACCGTCCGCCCGCGCGCGCGCACCCGATCGCGCGGACAAGGAAACTCCCGCGCGTGCGCACTCGCGAGCGCGCATCCACGAACGCCCGCACTGGAGACCGCCCCCACGATCGACCGCACGCGCACCCGCGAACGAAGCGAGCGGCCGCGCGCGCACCCGCGAACGAAGCGCGCGCAGCTGCGGACACACATGGACAAAACTTACCTGGAGCCTGGCTGGAGGTGAAGGACTGGACGTCTGGACGTCTGGACCGAAGACCTCCCCTGGAAGACATCGCCGGAAGAGGACTGGAGTGGGAGCAGCTCTTCTGACACAGTGAGTAAATTATCTCAAAGTGTTGTTTATGTATGGCCCTGTTCACACAGTATTTTGCAGGCAAAAAAAAATCTGCCTCAAAATTCCTTAAAGAATTTTGAGGCAGATTTTGACCTGCCCACACTATCTTGCCGCGTTTCTTTGCTGCGTTTTTTGCTCGCGGCGATTGAGGACAGCAGACAAATAACGCAGCGAAAAATGCATTTTCTGCCTCCCATTGATTTCGATGGGAGGTCAGAGGCGGAACCGCGGCAAGAAAGGACGTGCTGCTTTTTCTTTTTTCCGCAACTGGCTCCCATTGATTTCAGATTAAATCAATGGGAGGCGGTTTTGGAAGTTTTTTGGTGCTGATTCTGACGCATTGTCCGAGTCAATATCAAGGCCCAAAAACTCTGTGAACTGGGCCTTATTGTTAGGGCTTATTCAGACGAACGTGTAATACGTCCGTGCAACTTGTGTGATTTTCACGCGCCTCGCACGGACCTATGTTACTCTATGGGGCCGTGCAGACTGTCAGTGATTTTCACGCAGCGTGTGTCCGCTGCGTAAAACTCACGACATGTCCTATATTTGTGCATTGCTCGCGCATCACGCACCCATTGAAGTCAATGGGTGCGTGAAAATCACGCCCAGCACTTCCGCAGCCGTATAAACTATGAATGAAAACAGAAAAGCACCACGTGCTACAAGCATACAAACAGAGTGTCATAATGATGGCGGCTGCGCGAAAATCACGCAGCCGCGCATCATACGCTGCTGACACACGGAGCTGTTATGGACCTTTTGCATGCGCAAAACGCCACGTCTTTTGCGCGTGCAAAAAGCACACGCTTGTGTGAATCCGGCCTTAGGGTAGGAACACACTAGGCATGAACACTGCGGATTTTATGCAACACATTTTATTGTGGAAAATCCGCAGCGTATTACAGTCGCAGCAGAGTGGATGAGATTTGAACAAATCTCATCCACACGCTGCAAAAATAATGGACCTGCCGTGTGGCTTTTTAAGCCGCAGCGTGTCAATGTATTCTGTGGAATCGCTGCTCCTCTGTTGCGGAAATGCTGCGGTTCTGCCGCAAAAATCACACAAGAGAAGAAAAAAAAGGTACTTTTTTAAATTGATAAAGTTTAGACTTGCCCCGGCCGTAGTCCTGGTGACGCGATCCTCTATTCTTAGCGCAGCTCGGCCTCCTGTCATGACGTTTCATCCCATGTGACTGCTGCAGCGGTCACACGGTCTACAGCGTCATCCCAGGAGGCGGGGCTACGTTCAGAAGAGAGAGATGCGTCACCAGGACTACGGCCGGGGCAAGTCTAAACTTTTTTTTCCCTGCAGGATTCCCGCAGCGGACATGCCTCACGAAACCTGCGCCACTATTTGGTGCGGTTTTGCGGGCAGAATTCCCTGCGGCTACTGGGGCGGATAAGCTGTGGAGTTTTACTCAGCATATCCGCCTAGTGTGTCCCTTATGATGTCGCTCCTGGAGCTGCTGCCGCTCTCTAAATAGGCAGTTGGTCCAGTAGAATTTGGAATTATTTTTTTTTGTGAACCAGCTTAAAAAAAATACAAAACTTTTGTGTTAGGGCCTGTTCACATCACCGTTCGCTTCCGTTCCGGGGTTCCGTCTGAGGTTTCCGTCGGGTGAACCCCGCAACGGAAAGTGAAAGTGATAGCACAGCTTCCGTTTCCATCACCATTAGCGCAGTCGACTGCGCTATTGATTCCGTCCGAAAACCAGCCGGAATGGTGACGAACCACCGCTCCGGGGTTCCGTCTGAGGTTTCTGTCGGGTGAACCCCGCAACGGAAAGTGAAAGTGACAGCACAGCTTCCGTTTCAGTCACCATTGATCTCAATGGTGACGGAAACATCGCTAATGGTTTCCGTTCGTCACCATTCCGGCTGGTTTTCGGACGGAATCAATAGCGCAGTCGACTGCGCTAATGGTGATGGAAACGGAAGCTGTGCTATCACTTTCACTTTCCGTTGCGGGGTTCACCCGACAGAAACCTCAGAAGGAACCCCGGAGCGGAAGCGAACAGTGATGTGAACAGGCCCTAACACAAAAGTTTTGTATTTTTTTAAGCTGGTTCACAAAAAAAAATAATTCCAAATTCTACTGGACCAACTGCCTATTTAGAGAGCGGCAGCAGCTCCAGGAGCGACATCATAAGGGACACACTAGGCGGATATGCTGAGTAAAACTACACAGCTTATCCGCCCCGGTAGCCGCAGGGAATTCCGCCAGCAAAACCGCACCAAATAGTGGCGCAGGTTTCGTGAGGCATGTCCGCTGCGGGAATCCTGCAGGGAAAAAAAAGTTTAGACTTGCCCCGGCCGTAGTCCTGGTGACGCATCTCTCTCTTCTGAACGTAGCCCCGCCTCCTGGGATGACGCTGTAGACCATGTGACCGCTGCAGCAGTCACATGGGATGAAACATCATGACAGGAGGCCGAGCTGCGCTAAGAATAGAGGATCGCGTCACCAGGACTACGGCCGGGGCAAGTCTAAACTTTTTTTATAAATTTAAAAAAGTGCCTTTTTTTTTTTTCTCATTTGTGATTTTTGCGGCAGAACCGCAGCATTTCCGCAACAGAGGAGCAGCGATTCCACAGAATATACATTGACATGCGACTTAAAAAGCCAAAAAGCCACACTGCAGGTCCATTTTTTTTGCAGCGTGTGGATGAGATTTGTTCTAATCTCATCCACTCTGCTGCGACTATTAGGGTATGTGCACACACACTAATTACGTCCGTAATTGACGGACGTATTTCGGCCGCAAGTAGTGGACCGAACACAGTGCAGGGAGCCGGGCTCCTAGCATCATACTTATGTACGATGCTAGGAGTCCCTGCCTCTCCGTGGAACTACTGTCCCGTACTGTAATCGTGTTTTCAGTACGAGACAGTTGTCTTGCAGCGAGGCAGGGACTCCTAGCATCGTATATAACTATGATGCTAGGAGCCCGGCTCCCTGCACTGTGTTCGGTCCGGGACTTGCGGCCGAAATACGTCCGTCAATTACGGACGTAATTAGTGTGTGTGCACATACCCTAATACGCTGCGGATTTTCCACAATAAAATGTGTTGCATAAAATCCGCAGTGTTCATGCCTAGTGTGTTCCTACCCTAAGGCCGGATTCACACGAGCGTGTGCTTTTTGCGCGCGCAAAAACGTGGCGTTTTGCGCTTGCAAAGGGTCCATAACAGCTCCGTGTGTCAGCAGCGTATGATGCGCGGCTGCGTGATTTTCCCGCAGCCACCATCATTATGACACTCTGTTTGTATGTTTGTTGCACGTGGTGCTTTTCTGTTTTCATTCATAGTTTATACGGCTGCGGAAGTGCTGGGCGTGATTTTCACGCACCCATTGACTTCAATGGGTGCGTGATGCTCGAACAATGCACAAATATCGGACATGTCGTGAGTTTTACGCAGCGGACAAGCGCTGCGTGAAAATCACTGACAGTCTGCACGGCCCCATAGAGTAACATAGGTCCGTGCGAGGCGCGTGAAAATCACGCACGTTGCACGGATGTATTACACGTTCGTCTGAATAAGCCCTAACAATAAGGCCCAGTTCACAGAGTTTTTGGGCCTTGATATTGACTCGGACACTGCGTCAGAATCAGCACCAAACAACTTCCAAAACCGCCTCCCATTGATTTAATCTGAAATCAATGGGAGCCAGTCGCGGAAAAAAAGAAAAAGCAGCACGTCCTTTCTTGCCGCGGTTCCGCCTCTGACCTGCCATCGAAATCAATGGGAGGCAGAAAATGCATTTTTCGCTGCGTTTTCTGTCTGCTGTCCTCAATCGCCGCAGGCAAAAAACGCGGCAAGATAGTGTGGGCAGGTCAAAATCTGCCTCAAAATTCGGTGCGCGGTTCCAGGCGGTCGCCGGTGCGCATGCGCGGGAGTTTGCGGCTGCGCGTGATCGGTCGCACGGGCGGCGGTGTTTGACGGCCCCCATGCTACCCAGGGCCGCCATCAGGGGGGGTATTAGGGGTACTGATGTGAGAGGCCCGGCCAAACCTAATTGAAAGGGGGGCCCGCAGCTCATGACATTCTTTTGGTGAAAAAAACGGGCCCCATTGCAGGGGCCTGTTTTTTTTCTACCAAAGGCAAGTCGCGGCAGTTTGCCGGGCCCCCCTTTCAATTAGGTTTGGCTGGGCCTCTCACATCAGTACCCCTAATACCCCCCCTGATGGCGGTCCTGGGTACCATGATATAGTACTGGACGGAGTACCGTTAACAGGCGGTGCCACGGTAGGGGGGCCCAGAAAATGTAGCTGTAGGGGGCCCTGAAATTCCTGATGGCGGCCCTGCTCATGACCCCCATATCTCTGGCCAGACCCTAAATATAAGTAAACTATGTAAAACAATACAGATTCCTCTGCTTACTTGAGTGAATGTTATAGAGAATGGAACTCCACTAAACTACTGCTGGGTACCTCCCAGGGTAGTTTTTCTGTATTTTCAGGTTAAAGCAAGAAAAAGGGTCTTTCAGGACCTCTTTTTTACAGTACTGTTAATTCTAAACCAATTACTACAAGATGGAAATGGACAAGGAACAGTTCTAATCTTTCTATTATGAATTCCCAAAAACTGGACTCTCAGCATGACTTTTTTTGCTTCCGTTTCTGAAAGGCTTGGCTTTTTTACAAGTCAGGATGGCCAAGCGGTCTAAAGCGCGGTGTTAAGGTCGCAGTCTCCCCTGGAGGCGTGGGTTCAAATCCCACTTCTGACAACTAATCTTTTTTTAAACATGCTTCAATGTCATTCCGTCAGCACTGCTGAAAAAATAGTAAAAAAAACCCCACAATGCCAAAAAACGCCCCAAAATGTTAGACTCTTCAGATGACTGGCTTGGCATCCAATCTTGAAAAATTGCGCTTTTGTGTGACCGAGCAGTCTCTCGTGAAGGCGTGGATTTAAATCCCACTTTTGAACACTCATATTTTCTTTAGCATACTTAAATTTGGGACCTTTCACTCATGGAGTAATGAGTCATTCTCCTTGAGCTCCTCCGCTATCCCGGTAGAATTCTGGCCAACTGCCTGTAAAGACATCTACAGACTCACCATCAGACCTTGAGACAAGTCTGCATCCAGTACAATGAGTGATAGTGCAGCAAAGCTGTCCCACCAACCTCTATGCAGCTGAGCACGGCAAACGGAGGAGTTCTATTACTGATAGCATTAAGCCGCTGCAACCATGTGAAGTAGTAGCAATATTCAAGACACATGGCCACATCCTGGGCCTAGCTCCACTACTGTGCACTCTATAGCCGCAAGAGACCAGCCCGAGCCACTTATATACATGTGGCTTTGTATCAGTTGAGTTTGGAGCCAAAGAAATTCTACCCCTTGTAAAACTGTCAAAGAAACCCCTACATGACGAACACCTGCAGCCCCAACCATTTACGTGGCTTAATCTAAATTCTGACAAAGAGAAGTGCTCCACTCCATACACTCAGGTGCAGTAGATAGCTTTTCAGTACCACAACTTTCACAAAACCCCTTTCTGACAACTTTTTTAACCTTGACCATATTCTCTACCTACTCTGAGTTTTCATGATCCCCATATCTCTGGCCAGACCCTAAATATAAGTAAACTATGTAAAACAATACAGATTCCTCTGCTTACTTGAGTGAATGTTATAGAGAATGGAACTCCACTAAACTACTGCTGGGTACCTCCCAGGGTAGTTTTTTCTGTATTTTCAGGTTAAAGCAAGAAAAAGGGTCCTTCATGACCTCTTTTTTACAGTAATGTTAATCATAAACCAATAACTACAAGCTGGAAATGGACAAGGAACAGTTCTAATCTTTATATTATAAATTCCCAAAAACTGGACTCTCAGCATGACTGTTTTTGCTTTCGTTTCTGAAAGGCTAGGTTTTTCTGTAAGTCAGGATGGCCGAGCGGTCTAAAGTGCTGCGTTAAGGTTGACTTCTCCCCTGGAGGCGTGGGTTCAAGTCCCACTTCTGATAGCACATCTTTTCTTAAACATGCTTCAATGTCATTCCGTCAGCACTGCTGAAAAAATAGTGAAAAAACAAACCACAATGCCGAAGAACACCCCAAAATGTTAGACTCTTCAGATGACTGGCTTGGCATCCAATCTTGAAAAATTGTGTTTTTGTGTAGGATGGGATGACCGAGCAGTCTCTCGCGAAGGCGTGGATTTAAATCCCACTTTTGAAAACTCATATTTTCTTTAGCATACTTAAATGTGAGACCTTTCACTCATGGAGTAATGAGTCATTCTCCTTGAGCTCCTCCACTATCCCGGTAGAATTATGGCCAACTGCCTGTAAAGACATGTACAGACTCACCACCAGACCCTGAGACAAGTCTGCATCCAGTACAATGAGTGATAGTGCAGCAAAGCTGTCCCACCAACTTCTATAAAGCTGAGCACGGCAAACGGAGGAGTTCTATTACTGATAGCATTAAGCCGCTGCAACCATGTGAAGTAGTAGCAATATTCAAGACACACGGCCACATCCTGGGCCTAGCTCCACTACTGTGCACTCTATAGCTGCAAGAGACCAGCCCGAGCCACATATATACTTGTGGCTTTGTATCAGATGAATTTGGAGCCAAAGAAATTCTACCCCTTGTAAAACTGTCAGAGAAACCCCTACATGACGAACACCTGCAGCCCCAACCATTTACGCGGCTTAATCTAAATTCTGATAAAGAGAAGTGCTCCACTCCATACACTCAGGTGTAGTAGATAGCTTTTCAGTACCACAACATTAAGCCGCTGCAACCATGTGAAGTAGTAGCAATATTCAAGACACACGGCCACATCCTGGGCCTAGCTCCACTACTGTGCACCCTATAGCCGCAAGATACCAGCCCAAGCTACTTATATACATGTGGCTTTGTATCATATAAGTTTGGAGCCAAAGAAATTCTAAACCTTGTAAAACTGTTAGAGAAACCCCTACATAACGAACACCTGCAGCCCCAACCATTTACGCGGCTTAATCTAAATTCTGATAAAGAGAAGTGCTCCACTCCATACACTCAGGTGCAGTAGATAGCTTTTCAGTACCACAACCTTCACAAAACCCCTTTCTGACAACTTTTTTAACCTTGACCATATTCTCTACCTACTCTGAGTTCTCATGATCCCCATATCTCTGGCTAGACCCTAAATATAAGTAAACTATGTAAAACAATACAGATTCCTCTGCTTACTTGAGTGAATGTTATAGAGAATGGAACTCCACTAAACTACTGCTGGGTACCTCCCAGGGTAGTTTTTTTCTGTATTTTCAGGTTAAAGCAAGAAAAAGGGTCCTTCAGGACCTCTTTTTTACAGTACTGTTAATCATAAACCAAAAACTACAAGCTGGAAATGGACAAGGAACAGTTCTAATCTTTCTATTATAAATTCCCAAAAACTGGACTCTCAGCATGACTGTTTTTGCTTCCGTTTCTGAAAGGCTAGGCTTTTCTGTAAGTCAGGATGGCCGAGCGGTCTAAGGTGCTGCGTTAAGGTTGCCTTCTCCCCTGGAGGCGAGGGTTCAAGTCCCACTTCTGACAACACATCTTTTCTTAAACATGCTTCAATGTCATTCCGTCAGCACTGCTGAAAATATAGTAAAAAAAAAACCACAATGCCGAAAAACGCCCCAAAATGTTAGACTCTTCAGATGACTGGCTTTGCATCCAATCTTGAAAAATTGTGCTTTTGCGTAGGATAGGATGACCGAGCAGTCTCTCGTGAAGGCGTGGATTTAAATCCCACTTTTGAACACTCATGTTTTCTTTAGCATACTTAAATGTGAGACCTTTCACTCATGCAGTAATGAGTCATTCTCCTTGAGCTCCTCCGCTATCCCGGTAGAATTATGGCCAACTGCCTGTAAAGACATCTACAGACTCACCACCAGACCCTGAGACAAGTCTGCATCCAGTACAATGAGTGATAGTGCAGCAAAGCTGTCCCACCAACCTCTATGTTGCTGAGCACGGCAAACGGAGGAGTTCTATTATTGATAGCATTAAGCCGCTGCAACCATGTGAAGTAGTAGCAATATTCAAGACACACGGCCACATCCTGGGCCTAGCTCCACTATTGTGCACTCTATAGCCGCAAGAGACCAGCCCGAGCCGCTTATATACATGTGGCTTTGTATCAGATGAGTTTGGAGCCAAAGAAATTCTACCTCTTGTAAAACTGTCAGAGAAACCCCTACATGACGAACACCTGCAGCCCCAACCATCTGTTCCCCAGGGCTTGCACCCACATTTTACCGGTGCTGCTAGATCTGTTCATTTTTGTGTATATATATATATATATATATTATAATAATTTGATCAAGGAGGCGCCCAATTGTGCAGAGATTTTCCTCTGGTAGGGGGCTATGAGATAGTGGGCACCATGCTGCTAATGACAAATAATCAGAAGGTCGCTATATAGTACGACGCATTTTGAGACTTGACTTGTTGCTGATGAAGAGACCAGTCCTGAGGGTGAATTCAGTTTTTGGTTGGGTTGTGATTCGATGCAAGAAAAATAAAAATAAGCAAATAAATAATGTCGTTATGGTTACTGAGATACCAAATATGTATACTTTTTTTTTATGTTTGAATATTTATTCAATAAATACTATTATTATGATTTAACAACTTTATTAGAATTCACTTATCTGTTTTTTTGTCCTGCTAGGGGACTTTTAGTTATTATTTTTTATTTTTAACCTCTGAAAACTGACAGACACAGATTAGACCAGAGGTCTCAAACTCGGCCGGGTAAGTGGACCACATAAAGAAAAAATTAGAAGTTGACTGGCCGCATTTCAACAATCCAGTTTTCCAGTTTGTGTCGCTAATTACAGTCCGGCGGCTCAGTTGGCAGCGTTTGGCAGACACACATATGTCAAGATTGGGCAGCCCCTTTTCAGATCCACAGCGCCCTCTGTAGAAGCTGCCACAGTGCCCTCTGTAGATACGGCCACAGTGCCCTCTGTAGATAATGCCACAGTGCCCTCGGTAGATAAAGCCACAGTGCCCTCGGTAGATAATGCCATAGTGCCCTCTGTAGATACTGCCACAGTGCCCCCTGTAGATAATGCAACAGTGCCTCCTGTAGATAATGCCACAGTGCCCCCTGTAGATAATGCCACACACCCCTAGATAATGCCACAGTGCCCTCTGTAGATAATGCCACACACCCCTAGATAATGCCACAGTGTCCTCTGTAGATACTGGCACACACCAACCCATAGATAATGCCACAGTGCCCTCGGTAGATACTGCCACACACCCACCCATAGATAATGCCACAGTGCCCTCGGTAGATACTGCCACAGTGCCCTCTGTAGACGCTCCCACAGTGCCCTCTGTAGATACTGCCACAGTGCCCTCAGTAGATAATGCCACAGTGCCCTCTGTAGATAATGCCACGCACCCCTAGATAATGCCACAGTGCCCTCTGTAGATAATTCCACAGTGGCCTCGGTAGATAATGCCACAGTGCACTCTGTAGATAATGCCATGCACCCCTAGATAATGCCACAGTGCCCTCTGTAGATACTGCCACACACCCACCCATAGATAATGCCAGAGTGCCCTCGGTAGATACTGCCACAGTGCCCTCTGTAGACGCTGCCCAGTGCCCTCTGTAGATACTGCCACAGTGCCTTCTGTAGACACTGCCACATTGCCCTCTGTAGACGCTGCCACAGTGCCCTCTGTAGATAATTCCACAGTGCCCTCGGTAGATAATGCCACAGTGCCCTCTGTAGATAATGCCACGCACCCCTAGATAATGTCACAGTGCCCTCTGTAGATACTTCCACAGTGTCCTCTGTAGATGCTGTCACAGTGCCCTCTGTAGATAATGCCACAGTGCCCCCTGTAGATGCTGTCACAGTGCCCTCTGTAGATAATGCCACAAACCCCTAGATAATGCCACAGTGCCCTCTGTAGATAATGTCACAGTGCCCTCTGTAGATGCTGTCACAGTGCCCTCTGTAGATAATGCCACAGTGTCCTCTGTAGATAATGCCACACACCTACCCATAGATAATATATAATACCGTGAAACTGAGAAAAAACTTATTTGCGACTGAAATTGGATAAAACTGCATTTCCTCCATTGTTTCTTGGGTTTCGGCTTTACAGCGTTCACCGAGCGGTAAAAACGACAACTTAACTTTATTATGCGGCTCAATATGATTACGGTGTTACCAAATTTATATCGTTTTTTTATATTTTACTACTTTAAAAAAAATATATAATTTGTTTAAAAAAAATAAAATAAAATATGTTTCATTCACTACTCTCTGAGAGCCATAACTTATTTATTTTGCCGTGGATTCAGCGGTGTGAGGGCTTATTTTTAGTGGGATGAGATTTCGTTTTTATTGATACAATTTTTGGTACATACAACTTCTTGATCACTAGTTTTATTAAATTTTTTTTGAGCAATAAGTTGACCAAAAAAGAGCGATTCTGGCATTTTCAATTTTTTTCTTTTTATGGCGTTCAATTTGCGGGTTATATAATTTAATATTGTACAAGTTTGGACTTTTACGGATGCAGCAATACCAATTATGTTTACTTTTTTATTTTTTTACATTACTTTAGAGGAAAAATTGGAAAAGGGATTTTTTATTTGAACTTTACATTTTTTTTCTCACTACTAAAAACTTTATTTAACTGTTTTTTTTACACAACCTATTAGTCCCCCTGGGGAATTGAATCAGCGATCCTGGATCACTGGTACAATACACTGCAATTCTAATGTATTGCAATATATTTTCATTTTTACCGGCTTCTGTTAAGCCCTTCCAAAGGCAAAGCCATGACAACCATTGGCACCGCACGATCGCGTGTGGGGCGCCGATGAGCTGTTCAGAGGGGGCCTCCCCCTCTTTTTAACGCCACAGTTGTAATTGATCACAGCATTTGAGGGGTTAAATGGCCAGGAGCAGCGCGATCGTTGTTCCTGACCGTTAGTCCCAGGTGTAATACGCAGCTGACACCCGCAGCGTATGGAGCGTGCTCAGCACGTGAGGACGCTCCACACATTCCCCCCCGCACCATGACGTGCTATTATATCATGGTGCGCGGAGAGGTTAAATCACGGCCTAATAGGCAACTACATATGGAAGTTATATGGACCTTTCTTAGGCCCCTGGCTGCCATATATAACTGTCAAACCCCGATATCACGTCGCGGATGTCAGCAATGGGAAGACAAAGAGAGCCTACTCCCTTTATTTTGATTGCTTAGATGACCGCCTCTTCTACGGGGGTTAAACGGCTATTTCAGTGGAAAGCTTTGCTGTCGACCATAAAGGGTTGTCTAGTTTAGAAAAGCCATTTTGCTAAAAAAAATTAAAAAAAAATTACACATAAATGGGATTGCTGCTATTGCACGATCTGTATGATAAAGTTAACACGTTATTCAAACTGCGCAGTAAACGGCGTAGAACAAAAAACGCAAAAAACAAAGGCAAAATTGCTTTCTTCCCCATTCTTCCTTAAAAAAAAAAATAAGAATCAATAATCTATCTACCCCAAAATGATTCCAATAAAAATATAAAAATATTAATTGTCCTGCAGAAAACAAGCCTGGATACAGCTACAAAGACGAAAGAAAAAAGTTATGGCTCTTGGAATGCAGCGACATAAAGACCTTGTTCACACTGTGCAGATTTTGCATGCTTGGCCTTTCTTTATATATTTCTTTTGTTTAGGTTACGTTCCTGGTTTTGGCTTAAAAAAAATACATGAAATACACAAAACGAGAAATACACAAAACAAAAATGCAATTCATCCCGCAAAAAACAAGCCCTCACACGGCTACAGAAAAAGAAAACATGTTTTGGCTCTTGTGTGTGACTACAAAAACAAAAAAAATAATTCTACGGTCTTTAATGTCACAATTGGCTTAATGTTATAGGTTCTAATAACTGATATTTGCCATGATGACATTATACGGATGATGTCACAATATCTTGGTTCTGATGATATCCCCGAAGGATTACATCATAATAGAGGTGATGTCACAATGCTGCACAGAGGTGACATAATGTTCTGATCAGCCACCTGAGCCTCTGAGGGTTAGTGAAGGCGAGCGAGAGAGGATGATGGGTAAGTGCTCTGCTTATATGGAGACTTTTCTATTATTAAGACATTTTATGACCAATTGGAATAATAGAAGGAATTAGAAGGACAGCAGCTTCTATGTTCAGAAATGGAGCAGTGGTGACGTTTTTAGGTGTGAGACTTAATAAGGGGAGTTATCAACTTTCTACGCCAGTTTTCTAACGTAGAAAAGTCGCAAACGGAGTTAAAAGTTGCAATTTGCAGTAACATTTTTTACTTTTGGCCGTTTACGCTGCTCTGGAGACTTTTTTTAAAAAAAAAGTGGGAGGAGCTTAGTAAAAGGGAATGGTACCTCCCGCGGGCCAACAAATTTATTATAATTTATGCCAGAGACTGTCAGAAATCATAGCGAAAATCTTTGTCAGCTCTGAGTCTGGCGTAGATATTACTCTGTGGTACACGCAGGCCCCGCAACGTCCCCCATGATCGGATATTCAAATACAATAAATGGGAAAAAAACTTACCAGCAGTGCGCCACAATTATATACACTCATAGAGCCATGCTTCCATGCAACTGTGCTTCTTATTTCCATTGTGATAAATGGCGGCCTTGTGGTTGTCATAACAACGGTTTTCTGGAGTGTCAGTTAATAACACTAGGCCCCATTGGTTTTCCAACTCACTACTGGGGGCATTTAGTATAAAAAGGGCCACATTGCCTGATCTGGGAATTTGTATTATCGTTTGATATGATGTTTATGAACAATTATTAATCTACTAAACCAAGATTGGAAAGATCCTCAGCAGTAAGACATTATGGGGCCTCATTTATCAAAACTGTCTAACAGGAAAACTGACCTTGTTGCCCATAGCAACCAATCAGAGTTCAGCTTTTATTTTTAACACAGCTCTGGGAAAATGAAAGCTGTGCTGTGATTGGTTGCTATGGGCAACAAGACCAGTTTTTCTTTTAGACAGCTTTTATAATTCTCCCCATTTGTCTCCTCCTCCCCTACCTGTAATCTAGTAATAGTTTATAATAAATAATGCCGGAACTGGGGGTTTCTTCTATGATGAAGTCCTGGAGGTGGCGCCGATGATGTCATCAGCACGTGCCCCCGGTCTCCTGTAGACTGGCATAGGGCGCTCCTGGGCTGTGCTTATTTCTTTTGCGCCTCTCTCTAGACAGGAAACATATACTTGAGGTTTGTCCAGCCAACAGAGTAAAAATAAAAATAAGTCAATAAGTTTTAAGAAATGAAGAATTTTAATAGTTTTACCCCTTCAGGTCACAGCGATTTATTTATTTTATTCCTGCAATCCATGGGACGTCTTTTTTCCATCAATGTAGCCGTACGAGGCCTTATTTTTTACAGTACAATTTTTCAATGGCGCCATTTGAGGTTTAAAATAAGTTTTATAAATATGTTGTTTTTTTGAACAGAGGTAGTGGAAATAATCAATACCGCCATTGTTTTTTTTGTTTCGTTTTTACAAACGTAATTTGATTCTTCGGGTCAGTGCGATCATGGAGAGAACACATTTATATAATTATTTATTTTAGGTTTTACTATAATGCACAATTAAAAAACTTTCTTTTAAAAAAAATCATGTTTTTGTGTCGCCGTATTCTGAGAGCCATAGCTTTTTTCTTTTTCGATTGACGGAGCTGTGGGATGACTTGACGTTTGAGTCTATGGAAAACGGCTCCAAAAACATCCCAAGAAGTGTCCTGCACTTCTTTTTCGCGGCCGCGAAAAACCCTCCTTTGGAACAGTACGCCGTTTTCCCATTGAAATCAATGGGCAGATGTTTGGAGGCGTTATGCTTCTGATTTTTTGGCCGTTTTTCGGGGGTTTACGGCCGAAAATAGGTCGTGTGAACATACCCTTAAATCGCTTTTTATTTTATTTTTTTGTGAGACAGGATGAATATAAAACAGCAATTCTGGAATTGTTTATTATTTCTTTTTTTAACGGCCTTCACTGTGCGGGTTAATAACATGATCATTTTATAATTCAGATCATTATGAACGCGGCGATACCAATTATCTATACCTTTTTTTTATTCTTTAGACTCTTTGACATAATAAACCATTTTTATTGGGGATAAAGAGTTTCTTTTGTATTTATTTATTTTTTTCTCTTTTTTCTTATATTTTTAAACATTTTGTTGAAATATTTTCTTCCCTTTTTTTAGTCCTACTAGGGGACTAGACTATGTGATCTGTTGGTCGCTCATATAATACCCTGAAATACTCCTGTATTGCAGCGTATTATACCTGTAAGCATTACGCTAACAGGCATCCTATCAGGCCCTCCCACTAGGTGTAGTAAGATGGCGGACCTGGAGGCCATGGTTAGGCCCCCGTTTGCAATATAACCCATCGGCATCCCGTAATTGCGTTCCCTTTCTCTGTCTAACCACGTAGATGCCGGGGTCAGCGTTGACTGCAACTAACGGTTAAATGGAAGAAATTGGAGTTATCCCCGATCCTGGCCATTAGAGCGAGGTGTCAGCTGGTTAGGCCACATCCACACGACCGTATTTTTGTCCACTCATAAATACTGGCGTAAATACGGGTCCTTGATCACACGTATTCGACCCGTATTGCACCAGTATTTACGGACCCGTGCCCATAAATACGGGTCCGGTGTCACCCGTATTCCACCCGTATTTACAGGCACGTTTTCGCTGCAAAATTACACTGCAGTAATCAGCAGCCCTTCTCTCTATCAGTGCAGGATAGAGAGAAGGGACAGCCCTTTCCGTAATAAAAGTAAAATTAAAATTCATACTTACCCGGCCGTTGTCTTGGTGACGCGTCCCTCTCTTGACATCCAGTCCGACCTCCCTGGATGACGCGCAGTCCATGTGACTGCTGCAGCCAGTGATTGGCCTGTGATTGGCTGCAGCAGTCACATGGGCTGTAACATCCCAGGAGGCCGGACTGGAGGAAGAAGAAGGGAGTTCTGGGTAAGTATGAAGGTCTTTCTTTTTTTTACAGCTTTATCTATATTATGATCGGTAGCCACTGTCCCTGGTGCTGAAAGAGTTACTGCCGATCGTTTAACTCTTTCAGCACCCTTGATAGTGACTATACACTGACGTCGCCTAGCAACGCTCCCGTACTTACGGGTGCACACACGTAGTCACCTCTAATTACAGGAGCCCCATAGAATTACGGCCTGAATAGAAGTCTATGGGCCCGTAATTACGGGCCGTAATTACGGGCCGTGATTACGGGCCGTGATTACGGGCATTTTTACGTTCGTGTGCATGGGGCCTTACATACAGCTTCTGAGCCCGCACCATCACAGCACTGTACAAGTACGGCATGTTGTGCTAACCTTTTTAGTGCCAGCATTGTATGAATATATATACACATATATATATATATATATATATATATATATATATATATATATATATATATAGCAGATGTCTACATGGGGTTAATGAATATTTGATGTTAGTGGAGTTCCCTTTTAATTGATATTTTTGTAACACGTATGATAAACAATTTTAATGTAATTTTATTTCTTTCTTAAACAGAGTTGTATAAAATTGCGTTAATAAGTGCCCCATGGGCTATATTAGTGGCTGTAGGAGGGATCGGAGGCGTTGTATATATTTGGTAAGTTATAACTTTCTTCTATTCTTGTTTCCATGACGACTATTATATAAGTATTATTACATTATAAATTATAATTCACCTGTCTTAGGCTATGTTCACACGGCTTAGCAAAATACGTCTGAAAATACGGAGCTGTTTTCAGGCGAAAACAGCTCCTGATTTTCAGACGTTTTTTGAGCAACTCACGTTTTTCGCAGCGTTTTCGCTGCGCTTTTTACGGCCGTTTTTGGAGCTAATTTCAATAGAGTCTATGAAAAACGGCTCCAAAAACGTCCCAAGAAGTGTCCTTCCCTTCTTTTGATGAGCCATAATTTTACGCGCCGTATTTTGACAGCGACGCGTAAAATTAAGGCTCGTGGGAACAGAACGCTGTAAAACCCATTGAAAGCAATGGGCAGATGTTTGTAGGCGTATTAGAGGTGTTTTTTTTTTAGTCTTAATTCGAGGTGTAAAACGCCCGACTTACGTCTGAAAATAGGCCGTGTGATCATACCCTTATTTGGGAGGGTTACAGCAGTTTTCATCATACACTTAAAGTAGAAATCCTATGTCAGAGAGACATTTTAGAAGGTAATTTCTTAGGTGGTCCATGGATTTAGAGCCCCTCAGATTTTCAGTAGGAAGGTGTGTTGTCACTCTACAGAAGTGTTTCCCAATCAGGGGATCCTTGGGCTCTGATGAAGGGTTCCCCAGAACAAAGAACTCCGAACTGCAAGACCTGTAACTTTCACAGTAGAACCGATAAAAACACAGGGACATATACAAAAACACCGAAAAAGGCCATACTTACAAATGGACACAGCCAGGTCAGAAACGCTGATGAAGGAGTGAGCAGGTGCTTTAAATAATAATAGCCACTCCCACTAGTCTTGAGGGGAGTGGTGTGTGGTGCATGGGGTGTGTAGTAAGAAATAATAAATGAATAGTGTGTGTGCAAGTGTAATACTATAAGTGAAATATAGGGGGCAGTAATAAATGAAGTGCCTCAATAGAAATAAATGGATAATGGGGTGCAAGTGAGTGAAACATGGAGGGATAGTGTGTACGTCATGATGCACAACGTGTATAGCCAGGTAGAAGCCTATTTGTGACGCCTTGATAATTCATAGAGCGGGCTACCCTGCTTGCTATGCCAAACAACAACACACCATGCTCTCCCAGCATCAAAGACCCGGCTGTGTCCAAGAGAAGCGAATATACATAATAATGAAAAATACCTGGGGTATTGGTAATCATTTTGGCCAAAAGGACGCAAGCTCGCAATCCACGACAAGGATCCCCAGACTTGCGAGTCCCTAAATCCTAAACTGGAACAGAACGTTCCTGATGCACAAACAGAACCGATAAAAACACAGGGACATATACAAAAACACCGAAAAAGGCCATACTTACAAATGGACACAGCCAGGCCAGAAATGCTGATGAAAGGGCGAGCAGGTGCTTTAAATAATAATAGCCACTCCCACTAGTCTTGAGGGGAGTGGTGTGTGGTGCATGGGGTGTGTAGTAAGAAATAATAAATGAATAGTGTGTGTGCAAGTGTAATACTATAAGTGAAATATAGGGGGCAGTAATAAATGAAGTGCCTCAATAGAAATAAATGGATAATGGGGTGCAAGTGAGTGAAACATGGAGGGATAGTGTGTACGTCATGAGGCACAACGTGTATAGCCAGGTAGAAGCCTATTTGTGACGCCTTGATAATTCATAGAGCGGGCTACCCTGCTTGCTATGCCAAACAACAACACACCATGCTCTCCCAACATCAAAGACCCGGCTGTGTCCAAGAGAAGCGAATATACATAATAATGAAAAATACCTGGGGTATTGGTAATCATTTTGGCCAAAAGGACGCAAGCTCGCAATCCACGACAAGGATCCCCAGACTTGCGAGTCCCTAAATCCTAAACTGGAACAGAACGTTCCTGATGCACAAACAGAACCGATAAAAACACAGGGACATATACAAAAACACCGAAAAAGGCCATACTTACAAATGGACACAGCCAGGCCAGAAATGCTGATGAAAGGGCGAGCAGGTGCTTTAAATAATAATAGCCACTCCCACTAGTCTTGAGGGGAGTGGTGTGTGGTGCATGGGGTGTGTAGTAAGAAATAATAAATGAATAGTGTGTGTGCAAGTGTAATACTATAAGTGAAATATAGGGGGCAGTAATAAATGAAGTGCCTCAATAGAAATAAATGGATAATGGGGTGCAAGTGAGTGAAACATGGAGGGATAGTGTGTACGTCATGAGGCACAACGTGTATAGCCAGGTAGAAGCCTATTTGTGACGCCATGATAATTCATAGAGCGGGCTACCCTGCTTGCTATGCCAAACAACAACACACCATGCTCTCCCAGCATCAAAGACCCGGCTGTGTCCAAGAGAAGCGAATATACATAATAATGAAAAATACCTGGGGTATTGGTAATCATTTTGGCCAAAAGGACGCAAGCTCGCAATCCACGACAAGGATCCCCAGACTTTCACAGTAGGGAAGAGAAATGGATTTCATCCTACTCGGCAAAACGGTCACCATATCTCACCATATTTCAACCAAATTAGAGGGGTTTGTCTATTTCACACATTTATGGCATATTCACAGGATATTCCATAAATGTGTGATAGGTGCGGGTCACAGCCCTGAGACCCACTCCTGTGTCGAGAATTGGCGTCAATTGTCCACCATATCCAGGTGCAGAATGAATGGACAGGTCGCCTTGCATATTCAGTTGTATGAGAGTTACAGAAACAGTCGAGCAAGTGAGCTCCAGGTAGCTCCACATACGGTAGGTGCGGATCCCAGAGGTGAGTTTTGCACCTATCACATATTTATGACATATCCTGTGGATATACCATAAATGTGTGAATGGAGAATACCCCTTTAAAGTACTGGGCAAGAATTATAGAATACGTTACCCGCCCAGACTTGAAGCTACTGTTAGGCATTAATTGGGGTATGGGTTCTCCGGCAGTGTAAACATTTTAAGGGATCATCCACGGTAATAAGGTTGTGAATCACCTCTCTACAGAGCGCTCCCCCGGGAGACTCCAGTGACAGGAAATCTCGGACATAATGTTGTAATTAAGCTGCCATTGAAAACACTGACTGGCGCTGAAGGGGTTTGGGCACGTTTTAGCGATTTTTCAAAAGTATAAAAATTTGACCTCACAGGTGCGGACCATTGTGATCTTCTGACTTGTCTATATAGTATTTTGCAGATGACTGATTTTTGCTCAGTTTCCCCTTTAATGATGATATTAAACAGGTTACATGAATGAATTTTCATCTAAGATGTTTGTAGCTCAAGAACCTCTCATCATTTAAGGAGGAGACTAAAGAAAAAACATCAGGAAGATCATGACCTGGAGGAAGTGGTGGTGCAGCGGCCAGGTAACGCTAGTAATGTAACAATATACATAGTACGTACTAAAACACAATATAGACACTCCAGCTCGTCATCCTTTGGAGGATCAGGTTTGGTAAATAATTTTTAGGCCTTATTCACACTAGCGTATATTACGTCCATGAGACGAGCGTGAAAATCACCGCGTCGCCCGGACCTATGTTAGGCTATGGGGACGTTCAGACTGTCAGTGATTTTCACTCAGTGTGTGTCCGCTGCGTAAATCTGACGACATGTCCTATACTTGCCTGTGCTTCGCGCAGCACCCACCCATTGAAGTCAATGGGTGCGTGCAAATCGCGCACGACACATGGAAGCACTTCCGGGTGACACGCGTCATTCGCGCTACAGTTGTTAAATAAGTGAAGGGAAACATAAAAGCCCCTCCTTCTTTACTTTAACATAAAAACAGAGTGTCATAATAATGCCGGCTGCGCGAAAATCATGCAGCCACGCATGATATGCTGATGCCACACTGAACTTTTGCGCGTTCAAAACAGACACGTTCGTGTGAATAAGGCTTAAATCCGATACATCGATGAAAAAAAAAATGTCTTGAAGACCTGAGCTACAGGTGCCCATAGACAAGTGCCATCTGTGGTCCTGCCAAATAGTCCTCAGTTCTAACTCATTTATTAACATTCACATTCAGCTTTACCAACCAGCAGAGAATATACAATATATACATTAGTAAAGATCCATTACTAATAATCAATTCTATTTTAAAGAGTCGAGAGAGCAGACGGTGATAGCGGAAGGAGAGGTGGGTGACATAAAAGAAGAGAGAGATAACATCATGGAGAGAGAGTTGGATGACAGAAGAGTGGAGAGGAATAACATCATGGAGAGAGAGTTGGATGACAGAAGAGTGGAGAGGAATAACATCATGGAGGCAGGAGAAATTACAGAAACACACAGACGGATACCACGTGAAGTAGAACACCAGGCAATGGAGGCAAGAGGAGCAATGTGGGCAGATTATGAGGAACATCAGGTCATGGTAACAGAGGAAACTGTGATCACTGTGGAGGAGGTGGTCACTGAAACCGAAAGAGGCTGGTCATTTTTTCGTACAGTGATTGCCATAAGAAACACTTATATGGAGCAAAAAGGTCCAAAGTGATGATGTGGTGGATCCAAGAGGAGAGGAGAGTAACAACAACAAAGAAAGAACAAGAGAAATAAGAAAAGATAACAACTAAAGGAGGAAAAAAACAGAACAACAACAAGACCCAAACTCAACTGTAGGATTAACTTATTTCATCTTATTTTAGTTCTTATTCTCATTATTTTTATTATTTTTCTTTTGGATGAACCCTAATGGGGTTAGGACTAACAGTGTCATTTAACATGTTTGATCATTTGTAGCTTGACTTACCCCTGCTATGTAACGCTCTGAAGTTACGTGGTGATGAAACGCGTGGTTGGCTGGTGCTGGCACTCCTTGTGCTGCTTGTTATTGGGACATACTGTACCTGGCCTTGTACTGGTGCCAAACAAGACTCCATAACGGGGGACCTATTCCACTTGCTGCAGTTGAAACCAATCCTGGACGATATTTCAAGGGATGGTCAGTGATCAACTTTGCCAAGCTCTATCTGGGCCCACCATTTTCACCCACCTTAGCTGAGGTGCCTCATTGGCGGATGAGTATATGGCGTCTTTCCACTATTAATAGATGTTAACAGAATTGCTTGACTCCTGAATTTTTTGGCCAACACTACCACATATTTTCCTTACCTTTTTTGTATACTGGTTTACTTCATTGTGTGTCTATTGGTGCATCATTTTCCTCTTTTGGCTATATTGTTCTCACCCGGCCGGATAAGTGATATCTTTACTGTAATGCAGAGTCACTATTGATGCCGATTTTTATATATATATTTGTATGAATAAAATTTGATATATTAATAACCCAAGAGTCAAGTGTCCGTTTCTTCCCAGGTGTTTTTGTCCGCTTTTTCTCAACTGAAGGATATTCAGGACTTCATTGTCTCCAATCACACCAAATGCTATAAAAATAAATGCATAATAGAAGTGGAGACCGTGGATTGTGTTGTGTCCCTGATGTAGAAATAAAAAAATGTTTCTGCTATCTTCTATTTTTTAAGCATTGATTTATATCAGTGGTCTCTGACCTGTGGTCCTCCAGCTGTTCTAAAACTACAACTCCCAGCATGACCTAAATGATGCAGGCATAAGGGCATGTTAGGCTATGTTCACACAGAGTATTTTGCAGGAGGAATATCTGCCTCAAAATTCAGTTTGGAAGTTTGAGCGCCGCGGGCATAAAAAACACAGCGAAATACGCTTTCTCTGCCTCCCATTGAAGTCAATGGGAGGTCAGAGGCGGAAGCGCCCGAAGATAGGGCATGTCGCTTCTTTTTCCCGAGAGGCAGTTTTACTGCTCGCGGGAAAAAGACGCCGACGCCTCCCATTGAAATCAATGGGAGGCATTTTCGGGCCGTTTTTGCTGAGTTTTGCGACGCGGTTTCCGCGTCAAAAAACTTGGCAAAATACTCCGTGTGAACCCAGCCTTAGAGTTGTAGTTTTACAACAGGCGGAGAGCCATACGTTGAAGACCACTGATTTAGACCAAGAGGACAATGCAGTTAAGGCAGACATGCCGAACACCATATTTATTAAGCCTCCAGCCACATTTATTAATATTGACGGGGGAATCAGGGCGGTACATACAGCCACAACCAGCCAAACCCAGACTCATCCATCAAACTGCCAGATAGAGAAGGGTGATTCATTACTCCACAGAACTCCGGAGTCCATCACTTTACATCACTCCATCTGACGCTTGGCATTGTGCTTGGTGATATAAAGCTTTCCTGCAGTTGATTGGCTATGGAATCCCATTCCATGGAGCTCCCAGTGCAGTTTTTGTGCTGATGTTAATACCAGAGGAGGTTTATACTCTGCAGTTATTGAGTCAGCAGAGCGTTGGTGACTTTTATGTACTCTGCGCCTCAGCACTCGGCCACCTCGCTCTGTAACTTTACAATGTCTCCACATCATGGCTGAGATGCTGCGGTTCCTTCCACTTTGTAATAATATCACTCACAGTTGATCGTGAAACATTGTAGAGGGAAGAAATTTCACGAACTGCTTGTTGCAGCGATAGCATCCTTTTACCGGACCACGCTGGAATTCAGTGATCTATTTAGGACGACCCATTATATCACAAATGTTTAAAGGCGACTGCATGGCGAGGTGCTGGATATTATACACCTGTAGTGATAGGACTGAATTCAACTAGTTAAGAGGTGCTTTCCAATAATTTTGTCAATATAGTGTATATTCTTGTATATAGGGGGCAGTATTATAGTAGTTATATTCTTGTATATTGGAGCAGTATTATAGTAGTTATATTCTTGTATATAGGGGGCAGTATTATAGTAGTTATATTCTTGTATATAGGAGCAGTATTATAGTAGTTATATTCTTGTATATAGGGGCAGTATTATAGTAGTTATATTCTTGTATATAGGGGCAGTATTATAGTAGTTATATTCTTGTACATAGGGGGCAGTATTATAGTAGTTGTATTCTTGTACATAGGAGCAGTATTGTAGAAGTTATATTCTTGTTTATAGGAGGCAGTATTATAGTAGTTATATTCTTGTATATAGGAGGCAGTATTATAGTAGCTGTATTCTTGTATTTAGGTTGCAGTATTATAGTAGTTATATTATTGTATATAGGGGCAGTATTATAGTAGTTATATTCTTGTATAGAAGGGGCAGTATTATAGTAGTTATATTCTTGTATATATGGGCAGTATTATAGTAGGTACATTCCTGTATATAGGGGCAGTATTAGGGCATGACCAGACGTGGCGGAATTTATCTGGAATTCCGCAGCGTACACGTTTCTCCATTGCTTTCCACAGCTTTTTAGTGAGGTTCGTTTACACGTTATGGAAAACTCTGCTGTGGACCACAGGCTGCGGTGCGGAATTTGGTGTCCGCAGCATACACTGGTTGTTGCGGACGTGTAGCGGACTTGTTGCTGACTCATTGCGGAATTTCTCCATTGACTTCAATGGAGAGTCAAAATTCCGCAATGAAGTCCGCAGATGTTATGTGTGTTGCGTAGCGTATTTGTTTTACAAACATGACATTTCTTCATTCTGGCTGGACCTATGTATTTCTAGGTCTACAGCCAGACTGAGGCCCCATGCACACTAACGTAAAAACGCCCGTAATCACGGGCCGTTAATACGGCACGGGCAGGCCCATAGAAGTCAATGGGGCTCCCATAATTACGGGTGACTACGTGTGTGCACCCGTAATTACGGAAGCGTTGCTAGGCGACGTCAGGATATAGTCACTGTCCAGGGTGCTGAAAGAGTTAAGCGATGGGCAGTAACTGTTTCAGCACCCTGGACAGTGACTACCGATCACAATATACATCAACCTGTAAAAAAAATTAGAAGTTCCTATTTATCGAGAACTCCCTGCTTCTTCCTCCAGTCCGGCCTCCCGGGATGACGTTTCAGTCCAAGTGACGGCTGCAGCCAATCACAGGCTGCAGCGGTCACATGGACTGCCGCGTCATCCAGGGAGGTCGGGCTGGATGTTGAAAGAGGGACGCGTCACCAAGACAAACGGCCAGGTAAGTATGAATTTCTTTTACTTTTACTAGGGAAAGGGCTGTCCCTTCCGTCTATCCTGCACTGATAGAGAGAAGGGAAGTACTTTCACCTCAATACGCAATGGCTAGTCCGCATCAATTTACTGCACATTTTAGGCACAGCCGCAACAGAATCTGCAACACAGATTATGTGAGGCATTGATGCGGACAGTGGCGGAAGAAATACGCCACGTCTGGTCATGCCCTTATATTAGTTATATTCTTGTATATAGGGGGCAGTATTATAGTAGATATATTCTTGTATATAGGAGCAGTATTATAGTAGTTATATTCTTGTATATAGGGGGCAGTATTATAGTAGTTATATTTTTGTATATAGGGGGCAGTATTATAGTAGTTATATTCTTGTATATAGGAGTAGTATTAAAGTAGTTATATTCTTTTATATAGGGGCAGTATTATAGAAGTTATATTCTTGTATATAGGAGGCGGTATTATAGTAGTTATATTCTTGTATATAGGGGCAGTATTATAGCTTAAATTTGCTTACCGAAATTTTCATTTCCTGGAGTCCAGGCAGCACACAAATGAGATGTTATCTCCCTAGATATAATTAGAAGAGAACAGGTTAACAAGCAATAACCAATTAACTAGTAATGCAAGGACCTCCTATATAAGGCCCAGGGAAATCCCACCTCCTTGTATGGTATGTAGCAGTTAAAAGAATTAATTAGGGTGGGAAGCTCCGGACTCCAGGAAATGAAAATTTCGGTAAGCAAATTTCAGCTTTCCTGATCGTCCGTCGGCAGCACACAAATGAGATTCGTAAAGCAATGTTTATAGGGTGGGAGATCCAGTCGCTTTATTTAACACCCTTTAGCCAAAGGCTGAACCCGCGGGAGCAGAAACGTCCAACCTATAGTGACGGATGAAGGTTGAAGGTGATGCCCAAGTTGCTGCTTTGCAGATCTGTTCTAAGGGCATAAGACCAAATTCTGCTCATGAGGTTGCAGTGGAACGTGTGGAGTGAGCTTTTACATGGATCGGAGCCGTCTGCCCGGACAGAGAATAACATAGACTGATGGTGTCTTTTATCCATCTAGCCAGGGTAGCTTCACTGGTCTTTGGCTTTGCCATGAAATTGTAAGAATAAGGATTGTCTGAAGGTATGAGAGCCCGCTCTTTTTACATCCAGAGTATGTAGAGAGGTTTGATGATCCAATTCTGGTTCAGGAAAAAAAAGACAGCTAGGATGATTTCCTATTCAACATGTGACGCAGAAGGAATTTTAGGTCTGAAATTTGGAAGAGTTTGAAAGATGATGCAGTCATGTAATATGCGAGATATGGCTCTTTGCATGACAGGGCCTGCAGTTCTCCTACTCTCTTTACCGAAGTGATTGCCACTAAGAATAGAGTTTTAAAGGATATGTGTTTCAGGCTAGCTTGGAGAATAGGTTCTAACGGAGGACCGGTTAACGCTTGGAGGCCCAAGGACAAATCCCATGAAGGAACAGGATTATGAACCTCAGGTTTTAGATTTCTTATAGCTTTGAATAATCTATGGATCAGAGCCGGATTAGAAAATTTTGATTCTAATTGAGCATTTATGGCTGTGCAGTACACCTTCAGCGTGTTGTATTTAAGGCCTTTGTTGAAACCTTCTTGGAGAAATTGAAGAAGGGATGCGAGAACGTCCATAGAGACGGAGTTTGAGACACACCAGTTTTTATAGATATTCCAGACTCTATTGTACACAGAAATGGTGGCTGGTTTTCTAGCCGCAAGTAGTGTTTTAATGACCACTTCGGACATGCCTGATTGAGCGGGAGTCCCTAAAACAGTCTCCAAACCGTCAGATGTAAGTTGCAGACCTGTTGGTGAAAGTAACCTTTCTGGATGAGGAGGTCTTGATGGGCTAGCAGTTTCCAGAATCTGCCTCTCAAAATATATAATGCAAGAGAAAACCAAGCCCGGCGTGTCCAGAAGGGTATCACTGCGATGGCTTCTGCTTTCTCATCTAAGATTTTCCTGAGGAGTTCCTGAATTAGAGGAAGAGGCATAGATCAACTTGTTGGATCAACTGATCGACTGTCTATGGCTACTGTGTGACCTATTGGGGACAGAGAACAAAAATAAAATTTTTGTTTTCGTGTTGTCCCATGATGCCATCACGTCTAGATCTGGTACTCCCATCCTCATGGTGATCGGTCTGAATATCTCTGGGTTCAGGCTCCATTCTCCTGAATGTAGAGCGTTCCGACTAAGCCAGACCTGTTTGAGAGAACCCCGGATATGAGCTGCCGAATATTCAGAAGATTGGATTCGGACCATGTCACTATAGCTCTGCACTCTTTGGAAAGTCGATGACTCCTCGTGCCGCCATGTTTGTTTATATAGTAGACTGATGCCAGGTTGTCTGTCTAGATCAGGACATTGAGATTATGAAGGACCGAGTTGCAAATGATGAAGTGCTAGCTTGACCGCTTTCAATTCTCTTAGGTTGGATGAAAGAGACTTCTCCTGAGGTGACCATAACTGTTGGATCTAATGATTTTCTACATGAGCAACCCAGCCCAAGAGGATGCATCCGTTGTGAGAGTCACCTGAGGATGAGGAGTCAGAGTTCTGCCTGAGGAAAGTCTGAGGGGATTTAGCCACCATTGTAGAGCTCTCATGGTGTGGAGAGAGAGATGACTTTGTCTAGACTTATCAGGTTCTGGTTCCATAGGGCCAGTATGTTTGATTGTAAACATCTTATGTGGGCTCTGGCCCAGGGAACTGCGTCTATGGATGATGTTAACAGCCCCAGTACCCTCATGGATGACCGGATAGAGACTCTGTGGTCTGAGATTAAGTCAGTCACTTCTGTCACAATTCTCCTTCTCCTTTCTAAAGATAATCTTAGGGACATGAATTTAGAGTTGATCAGGAACCCTAAGAACTTTATCTGCTGGACCGGAGTGAGTTGAGATTTCTCCTGATTTATCAGGAACCCATGATCTTTCAGAGCTCTCAGAGTCACTTGAGCATGGAGAATTAGATCTTCTTTGGAGGGGGAGGGGGAGCCAGTCGTCAATATATGGAATCACTGTTACCCCTTGGAGACGAAGAGCTGCAGTGAGAACTACCACAATTTTGGTGAACACACGAGGTGTTGAGGTGAAGCCGAACGGGCGACACTTGAATTGGTAGTTGAGTTTGTGACTTGTTCTGGATGGCTATCCTGAGATATTTCCAGTGGCTTTGTAAGATGGGAACATGTAGATATGCATCTGTTAGATCTATGGATGCCATAAACTGTCTTTTTTGAAGTTTGGCAAGGACAGATCGAATAGTTTCCATCTAGAATTTATTTATTTATTTATTTTTTTCAAGAACTTGTTTAGATATTTAATGTGTATTTATAATTAGGCGCCATTTTTATTTCATTTTTTTTCTGGTTTTGGACAAGAAAAAAATTCTGGAATATAGTGATTTCCCTTTTTGTTTGGATGGGATCAATTCCAATGCTCCTTTCTTTATAAATTCTTGAACCAGATCAATCAATACTAGAGTTGCTTGATTGATGAAAAATACATGATTACTGTAAAGGATCTGCCAGGCACTACGTCTGGGTATACTCCCAGGATTAATCAGTCGACACCTGAGGCCAGACCTCTGAGACTGACACCTGCTCCCACCAATCAGGGTGGCAGGCTCAGGAGTGGGAGAGCCTATCGCGGCCTGGTCAGTCAGAGTTAGCTCCGCCCCCTGTCCATTTATACCTGCCGTTTTCTCTTCCTCCTTGCTTGTTATTCTTCTTGGATTCCTGGCCCCACTGCTGCCTTGCTCCAGCCTGCTTCTGCCTTGCTTCAGTTCCGTTTATCCTGCGTTGCTCTGCCCCTGGCTTGCTTCTGCTCCGTGCTCCCGTTTGTATACTCCACTACTTCCTGATCCTGACTGGCTCATTCACCGCTCCGTTTCCTCGTGGCGTTCCGTGGGCTACTGTATTCCCTTGCGTGTTCCCTGTTTGTCTCCCTTGCACTTAGACAGCGTAGGGACCGCCGCCAAGTTGTACCCCGTCGCCTAGGGCGGGTCGTTGCAAGTAGGCAGGGACAGGGCGGTGGGTAGATTAGGGCTCACTTGTTCCCTTCACCTCCTTCCTGCCATTACATAATAACAAGCCCTTACCTAGTCTACCATTTCTTCTACGCTGACGCTATCATGGACCCCCTTGAGACCCTGACCCAGCAGATGCAGGGCCTCTCCCTACAGGTCCAGGCCCTGGCTCAGAGGGTCAATCAGTCTGACGCTGCCTTTGTAGTACCCCTCACCTCACCTTTAGAACCCAACCTCAAGTTACCTGACCGGTTCTCAGGGGACCGTAAGACTTTTCTCTCCTTCCGGGAGAGTTGCAGACTTTATTTTCGCCTAAGACCTCACTCCTCAGGTTCCGAGAACCAGCGGGTGGGTATCATTATATCCCGACTCCAGGAAGGGCCCCAAGAGTGGGCCTTCTCCTTGGCTCCTGACGCCCCTGAACTTTCCTCCGTTGATCGGTTTTTCTCTGCCCTCGGTCTCATTTACGACGAGACTGACAGGACTGCCTTAGCCGAGAGTCAGCTGGTGACCTTACGTCAGGGTGGGAGACCTGTTGAGGAATACTGTTCTGATTTTAGAAAGTGGTGCGTAGCTTCTCGGTGGAACGACCCGGCCCTAAAGTGCCAGTTTAGGTTAGGATTATCTGACGCCCTGAAGGATCTGCTGGTTAGCTACCCCTCTTCTGACTCCCTAGACCAGGTTATGGCCCTAGCAGTACGACTTGACCGACGTCTCAGGGAACGTCAGCTTGAACGTTTCAATGTTTTCCCCTCTGACTGCCCTGCGATTCCCCCCGAGGTCCCGTCTCCTCGCTCTTCCACGGAGGACTCGGAGGTACCTATGCAACTCGGGGCCTCCATGTCCCCTCGACAACGTAGAGAGTTTCGCAGGAAGAATGGTCTCTGCTTCTATTGTGGGGACGACAAGCATCTACTGAACACCTGTCCTAGGCGCAAGAATAAGCAGCCGGAAAACTTCCGCGCCTAAGTGATCATCGGGGAGGTCACTTGGGCGCACAGGTATTTCCCGTTAATACTAAACGCAATAAGATTTTGCTTCCCTTTCAGGTCTCGTTTGCTGGCCGGTCTGCCACTGGCAGTGCCTTCGTGGATTCGGGCTCATCTGCTAATATCATGTCTGTGGAATTTGCTATGTCTCTAAAAATGCCTTTTATTGATTTACCTTATCCTATCCCGGTAGTGGGTATCGACTCCACTCCTCTTGCTAATGGTTATTTTACTCAGCATACTCCTGTTTTTGAACTCCGTGTTGGCTCCATGCATTTGGAGCAGTGCTCTGTACTGGTGATGCAGGGATTATCGTCCGATCTGGTATTAGATCTTCCCTGGTTGCAGCTGCATAATCCCACGTTTGATTGGAATACTGGGGATCTCACCAAATGGGGTAGTGATTGCCTGATGTCATGTCTTTCGGTTAACTCTATTTCTCCCCGGGAGGAGGTAAACTCGCTTCCTGAGTTTGTTCAGGACTTCGCTGATGTGTTTTCTAAGGAGGCCTCCGAGGTGTTGTCCCCTCATAGAGATTACGATTGCGCCATCGATTTGGTGCCTGGTGCCAAGCTTCCTAAGGGGAGGATATTTAATCTTTCATGTCCTGAACGTAAAGCTATGAGGGAGTATATCCAAGAATGCCTGGCCAAGGGTTTCATTCGCCCCTCGACTTCTCCTGTAGGTGCTGGCTTCTTTTTCGTGGGGAAGAAGGATGGTGGTCTTAGGCCGTGCATTGATTATCGGAACTTGAATAAGGTCACAGTAAGGAACCAGTATCCCCTTCCTTTGATTCCGGATCTTTTTAATCAGGTTCAGGGGGCCCAATGGTTCTCTAAGTTCGATCTACGGGAGGCATATAACCTTATCCGCATCAAAGAGGGGGATGAGTGGAAAACTGCGTTCAACACGCCCGAAGGTCATTTCGAATACCTAGTCATGCCCTTTGGGTTGTGTAATGCCCTTGCCGTCTTACAGAATTTTATTAATGAAATTCTGAGAGATTACCTGGGTAATTTTCTTGTAGTGTACCCTGATGACATACTGGTGTTTTCCAAGGACTGGTCCTCGCACGTGGAGCATGTCAGGAAGGTCCTCCAGGTCCTTCGGGAAAATAATCTGTTTGCGAAGACCGAAAAATGTGTGTTTGGGGTACAGGAGATACCATTTTTAGGTCAAATCCTCACTCCTCATGAATTCCGCATGGACCCTGCCAAGGTTCAGGCTGTGGCGGAATGGGTCCAACCTGCCTCCCTGAAGGCGCTACAGTGTTTTTTGGGGTTCGCTAACTATTACAGGAGATTTATTGCCAACTTCTCGGTCGTCGCTAAGCCTCTTACGGACCTCACTCGCAAGGGTGCTGATGTCCTCCATTGGCCCCCTGAGGCCGTCCAGGCTTTTGAGACCCCCAAGAAGTGCTTTATCTCGGCCCCCGTGCTGGTTCAGCCCAACCAAAGGGAGCCATTTATTGTGGAGGTTGACGCGTCCGAGGTGGGAGTGGGGGCCGTCTTGTCCCAGGGTACCAGCTCCCTCACCCATCTCCGCCCCTGTGCTTACTTCTCTAGGAAGTTTTCGCCCACAGAGTGTAACTATGATATTGGCAACCGCAAACTTTTAGCCATTAAATGGGCTTTTGAAGAGTGGCGTCACTTCTTGGAGGGGGCCAGACACCAGGTAACGGTCCTTACTGACCACAAGAATCTGGTTTTCCTAGAATCTGCCCGGAGGCTTAATCCTAGACAAGCTCGTTGGGCACTGTTCTTTACCAGATTTAATTTCTTGGTTACCTATAGGGCTGGGTCCAAAAATATTAAGGCTGATGCACTGTCACGTAGTTTCATGGCTAATCCTCCTTCTGAGAAGGATCCTGCTTGTATTTTACCCCCTGGTATAATTGTTTCTGCCACTGATTCTGACTTAGCCTCTGACATCGCGGCTGATCAAGGTTCAGCTCCCGGGAACCTCCCTGGGGACAAACTGTTTGTCCCCCTGCAATACCGGCTAAGGGTACTCAGGGAAAACCATGACTCCGCTCTATCTGGTCATCCTGGCATCTTGGGTACCAAACTCCTCATTACCAGAAACTATTGGTGGCCTGGGTTGCCTAAAGACGTTAGGGCTTACGTCGCTGCTTGTGATGTCTGTGCTAGGTCCAAGACCCCTAGGTCCCGACCTGCGGGCTTACTACGTTCCTTGCCCATTCCCCAGAGACCTTGGACCCATATCTCCATGGATTTTATCACCGATTTGCCTCCATCTCAGGGCAAGTCGGTGGTGTGGGTGGTAGTAGACCGCTTCAGCAAGATGTGCCACTTTGTGCCCCTTAAGAAACTACCTAACGCCAAGACGTTAGCTTCTTTGTTTGTGAAACACATTCTGCGTCTCCACGGGGCCCCGGTCAATATAGTTTCGGACAGAGGGGTACAATTTGTTTCCTTATTTTGGAGAGCTTTTTGTAAAAAGTTGGAGATTTATCTATCCTTCTCCTCCGCCTTCCATCCCGAAACTAATGGCCAAACGGAAAGGACTAACCAATCCCTGGAACAATATTTAAGGTGTTTCATTTCTGACTGTCAATTTGATTGGGTCTCATTCCTTCCCCTCGCCGAATTTTCCCTGAATAACCGGGTCAGTAACTCGTCAGGGGTCTCCCCGTTTTTCTGTAATTTCGGGTTTAATCCTAGGTTCTCCTCCGTTTCCCCTGGTTGTTCCAATAATCCCGAGGTAGAGGACGTTCATCGGGAACTGTGCACAGTCTGGGCCCAGGTTCAGAAGAACCTAGAGGTGTCCCAGAGCGTACAAAAGATTCAGGCTGATTGTAGACGTTCTGCTAACCCCCGGTTTGTCGTCGGGGATCTGGTGTGGTTGTCGTCGAGGAACTTGCGCCTTAAGGTCCCGTCCAGGAAGTTTGCTCCCCGATTTATTGGACCTTATAAGGTCATTGAAGTCCTCAACCCTGTATCCTTCCGTCTGGAGCTGCCCCCATCCTTTCGCATACACGACGTCTTCCATGCCTCCCTCCTGAAACGCTGCTCCCCGTCCTGGTCCCCCTCGAGGAAACCTCCTGTTCCCGTTCTCACCCCTGAGGGGGTGGAATTCGAGGTGGCCAAGATTGTGGACAGTAGGATGATCCAGGGCTCCCTGCAGTACCTGGTCCATTGGAGAGGATACGGGCCGGAGGAGAGGACTTGGGTACCTGCTCGAGATGTTCACGCTGGGGTATTGATAAGGAGGTTCCACCTTCTCTTCCCCACTAAACCGGGTCCTCTTAGTAAGGGTCCGGTGGCCCCTCATAAAAGGGGGAGTACTGTAAAGGATCTGCCAGGCACTACGTCTGGGTATACTCCCAGGATTAATCAGTCGACACCTGAGGCCAGACCTCTGAGACTGACACCTGCTCCCACCAATCAGGGTGGCAGGCTCAGGAGTGGGAGAGCCTATCGCGGCCTGGTCAGTCAGAGTTAGCTCCGCCCCCTGTCCATTTATACCTGCCGTTTTCTCTTCCTCCTTGCTTGTTATTCTTCTTGGATTCCTGGCCCCACTGCTGCCTTGCTCCAGCCTGCTTCTGCCTTGCTTCAGTTCCGTTTATCCTGCGTTGCTCTGCCCCTGGCTTGCTTCTGCTCCGTGCTCCCGTTTGTATACTCCACTACTTCCTGATCCTGACTGGCTCATTCACCGCTCCGTTTCCTCGCGGCGTTCCGTGGGCTACTGTATTCCCTTGCGTGTTCCCTGTTTGTCTCCCTTGCACTTAGACAGCGTAGAGACCGCCGCCAAGTTCTACCCCGTCGCCTAGGGCGGGTCGTTGCAAGTAGGCAGGGACAGGGCGGTGGGTAGATTAGGGCTCACTTGTTCCCTTCACCTCCTTCCTGCCATTACAATTACAGTACGGGACAGTTGTCCTGAAGAGAGGCAGGGACTCCTAGCATCGTACATAACTATGATGCTAGGAGCCCGGCTCCCTGCACTGAGTTCGGTCCGGGACTTGAGGCCGAAATACGTCCGTCCATTACGGACGTTAATGTGCTCGTGTGAACCCAGCCTAAGAGTTTTGGTAACAAAAGAGCAACAGCCGCTGTTTATAATGTATAGTACACACAGTAAATGCATCAAACATTTTCCACAGATGACCATCAGACTCCCATAGGGACACTACTCACGTGGCAGGAACCGAGGATTCTGCTGCTTAGGCAATGGTGTAATCAAACACATAGCGCCAAAGTTTAAATATCCTCCGAAATCCCATGTATGCGCGCGTCCAAGCCCAGACTGCGACTTCATCCCGCACACGGAAACAAGCAAGGGATTTACCTTAGATGGCATCATCTTACGGCAAGCGAGATCCTGCCCGCGCCATCTTTGCCCTGAGTTAGATGGTCAAACACCGGCACCTTCTTTGCACGATTCCCAGGAAGTGCATTGAGAAGGGAAAACTAGGTACGGCTGCCTAAGCAGGACACTGGTATATTTGTGTGTCCAATATGCCAGTTGGACACACACAGGTGCAGCAGATGCATGCACAGCCATAGACTTTTAAATTAAAATAAAGAAATAAAAAAAACAAAGGGGCATAATGGCTCTTCCGGCCGAGGGACCTGAAACTCTTCTGGTATACAGCCTGGCATGATAGATAAAGAAGGAAGGAAGAAAATAACTAAATAAGGACTCCAAAGAGTCCCACCTGTAGTCTTCTAAACATGAAGAGAAATAAAAATACAAGGAGGTGGGGTTTCCCTGGGCCTTATATAGGAGGTCCTTGCATTACTAGTTAATTGGTTATTGCTTGTTAACCTGTTTTCTTCTAATTATATCTAGGGAGATAACATCTCATTTGTGTGCTGCCGACGGACGATCAGGAAAGTAGTTATATTCTTGTATATAGGGGGCAGTATTATAGTAGTTATATTCTTGTATATAGAAGCAGTATTATAGTAGTTATATTCTTGTATATAGGGGCAGTATTATAGTAGTTATATACTTGTATACAGGAGCAGTATTATAGTAGTTATATTCTTGTATATAGGAGCAGTATTATAGTAGTTATATTCTTGTACATAGGAGGCAGTATTATAGTAGTTATATTCTTGTATATAGGGGGCAGTATTATAGTAGTTATATTCTTGTATATCGAGGCAATATTATAGTAGTTATATTCTTGTACATAGGAGCAGTATTGTAGAAGTTATATTCTTGTTTATAGGAGGCAGTATTTTAGTAGTTATATTCTTGTATAAAGGGGGCAGTATTATAGTAGTTATATTCTTGTATATAGAAGGCAGTATTATAGTAGCTGTATTCTTGTATTTAGGGGGCAGTATTATAGTAGTTATATTCTTGTACATAGGAGGCAGTATTATAGTAGTTATATTCTTGTATATAGGAGCCGTATTATAGTAGTTATATTCTTGTATATAGGGGGCAGTATTATAGTAGTTATATTCTTGTATATAAGGGGCAGTATTATAGTAGGTACATTCTTGTATATAGGGGCAGTAATAGGGCATGACCAGACGTGGCGGAATTGCTCTGGAATTCCGCACCGTACACGTTTCTCCATTGCTTTCCACAGCTTTTTAGTGAGGTTAGTTTACACATTGCGGAAAACTCCGCTGCGGTAGTAGTTATATTCTTATATAACCTAAAGAAAGAGATCCCACAAGACTAGAAAATATGAAAAAATAGAAAAGTACTTTATTAGGAAATAACACATTAATACACAATGATTAAAAATAATCCATCAACCAACAGGTTAAAAAAGACATACAAGCCATGCAGAATACAAGGTAAGTAACGTCTAAATAGACAAAGATAATAAAGACCAAATGGTATAACCTGGTACTAAATTCATCGGCAAATTGTATATAGTTTTAATGAGTACAAATAAATAGAAGTATATGCCAAATAATGGTCTAAGAAAGAGTACTCAGAAACATGAAAATAATGCCGCAAGAGAAAATGAGCAGTGCTAATATATAAAAAATATTAACAAAAGATGATAGTAGTTAAGCATACCCATTTATAGTCCAGGTAAGTGCACGGCGAGATGTCTGCCCCAACGCGCGTTTCGGCGCAACTGCCTTCGTCTGGGGGTAGCATTGAATAGTATGTGTTCCACTTCTTATAGGAGAAGCCGACCAATCAAAGAGCATCCTAATCAGGGGACCCAGGTGTAAAGGTATAATAATACATATATCGCCGCATATTTACCGTTCGCTTCCTTGAGGTGGAAACAAGATGGCCGCGCCTACCGGAAGCGCCGGTCACGAGAGGCCGGAGCCGGATACACGTCATCGCGTCAATAGACGCGGTCACATGAATCCGAAGTCCGGCGCGTCATGAGCGGCGGGACGGAGGCCGGCCACCTGTGCACCAATCAGAGGAAGCGACGCAGCGAGGAAATGGGTAACCCTGGATACGCAGTGTTTGTAAAGACGGCCGTGAATCCTAATAAGGTTTAAGACACCAGTGGAGGAAATCTTTGTGATTTAAATGTGACTCTAATGCAAAGCAACACATGTACATGAGACATTGTTATATGTCATAAGGACATAATAGATGCAACGATCATGGGTGACAAACCCATAAATATAAAAGGAAAAGAGAAAAATAATAATGAATGAGGGAATGAATGAATAAAAAGTGCAAAGTGCATGAAAGTGAGAATGTATGTAGGAATGATGATGAAGGTGACAGAAATGAATGAATGAGTGAAAATGTGAACAAAACAAAAATAATGTGAAAGAGAAATGAAGTTGAATAAGATGTAATAAGACAATAAGTCCAATACAAAGAAAATAAAAATATTAAGCACTTGAAGTAATGCATGGTGGTGAAGAAAGGTGCATGAAAAATAAAATATTTATTCATATACAAATGTCATTATAAGGAACTCTACATGAATAAATAAAAAAATAATAAAATAACACTGGTTATTATGTTGACAAGAATTGCCATAAAACCATGACGGCAAGCACAGGAGTTGATCTGCGTGCTGACTGGTCACTGCGCATCACAAAAGGACAAGATCAGTGGTGATGTACAGCAACATCCTAAGAAGTGGAAAGCAAGGAATCCAGGTATAATGAAATACAAGAACTCATATCAAGAGTCTAATCTGTAAGAAACAAATGTAAAATATTAAAATCACAAAGACACACCAGATCCTTAATGTGCAACAATGAACAAAATCCAACACCACTAAAAGCTGCTGACAGTCAGAGGAATGATGAAAACCCTGCGGTCTCATTGAGACCTGCCGGGTGCATGGTTTGAAGTCTCCAGATCAATTTGCATTCCCGCTGCAATAGACGTTTTTTGAGATCACCAAGATTAATATGATCAATGCCCCTAATTTTTATCATCTTAGAGTTACAGGCATGATGTAGTCGGAAATGTCTAGGGATTGTCTTAAGCTGTTCAGCATTGTCTGCGGTTTTTGCGTTTTCAATGTCCCTAACATGCTCCCTGACCCTCAAACGCAGCTCGCGAGTGGTCATGCCTACATATATCTTCGGGCATGGGCAAAGAGCATAATATATAACCCCCTTAGTGCCACAGGATATAGGCCAACAAATTTTGAAGACCTGATTACCACTGGAATCCGCAAAATTTTCCGAACGCTCAACATTGGGGCAACTGATACAGTTATATTCTTGTATATAGGGGGGCAGTATTATAGTAGTTATATTTCTGTACATAGAGGCAGTATTATATTAAATATATTCTTGTATATAGGAGCAGTATTATATTAGTTTTATTCTTGTATATAGGGGCAGTATTATAGTAGTTATATTCTTGTATATATGGTGGTTCATCATTAGTGCATTTTGGGCATCAGCCCGAGGCTCTCGGGAGGGCCCATGGCCGCCTAAAGTACAATGCAGTTTTGTTGTATTTTTGCCATGATTATGCCGCGAAACGCGGCAAAAAAACAACAAGACTGCATTATGTATGTTATTTAGGTGTCCGGTCTTGGGTCTGTATTAGTTTATGGGGATCTGTATTTAGGGGACCTATAATTAGGGGTACTTTTCTGGGGTCTATACTAGTTTAAGGTGTCTGGGGTCTGTATTTAGTGGGTCTGGCCTGTGGTCTGTATTTAGGGGTTTTGTCTGCGTTCTGTATTAGTTTATGGGGTCTGTATTTAGGGGTCTTGTCTGGGGTCTCTATTAGTTTAGTGGTCTTTATTTAGTGGTCTGTATTTAGGGGTTTGGTCTGGTGTCTGTATTACTTTAGGGAGTATGGTCTGGGTCATTAGTGTAGGGGGTCAGGTCTGGGGTCTGTATTTAGAGGTCTGGTCCGAGGTCTGTATTTATTTAGGGTGCTTGTTCTGGGGTCTGTATTTATTTAGGGTGCTTGTTCTGGGGTCTGTATTTATTTAGGGTGCTTGTTTTGGGGTCTATATTAGTTTAGGGGTCAGGTCTGGGGTCTGCATTGGTTTAGAGGGTCAGGTCTGGGGTCTGTATTTAGGGTGCTTGCTCTGGGGTCTGTATTTGTTTAGGGGGATCTGGTCTGGGGACTGCAATAGTTTAGAAGGTCTGGGGTCTGTATGTATTCTAGGATCTAGTCTAGGGTCCGAATTTATTAGTCTGTGTAAAAGGGGTTGTCCGGGCACATCAATAGATCATCAGTTTGAAAAAAACGGTCTGTGCCCGGACAACCCCTTTAACCCCTTCCCGCAAATGGGCGTGACTGTACATCAGGTGGATTCGTGGTGTGCGGGGATCCCGGAGCTGAGGTGAGTGAACCCGTTTGTGAACAGGCATCGGCGCCATTTTGGGCCTTCTGGCGGTCGTGAGGGAAGTAGAAATCCAGCAGTTTCGCTGGCCTGGACACCGATTTTCTTCTTCTGGGCATGCCTGGCGGTGTTATCCTCCAATATGGTAAAGTCAGGGTACAAAAGAGGTATTAGGTATTAAGTAGTCGCTGAATGTCGGTAAGGCAGTGCGGAGCTGAGTTTTCAAGCGGCCATTCAGTCCGGCAGCCAAGCCACGCCCCCAGCTTATATATACCCTGATGTACTCCGCACAGATTACATATACCCTGATGTACTCCGCCCAGTTTACATATACCCTGATGTACTCCGCACAGATTACATATACCCTGAAGCACTCATCACAGCTTACATATACCCTGATGTACTCCGCGCAGCTTACATATACCCTGATGTACTCCGCACAGATTACATATACCCGGATGTTCTCCGCACAGTTTAAAATATACCCTGATGTACTCCGCACAGCTTACATATACCCTGATGTACTCCGCACAGATTACATATACCCTGATGTACTCCGCCCCCTGTTTACATATTGTAATGGCAGGAAGGAGGTGAAGGGAAAGTGAGCCCTAATCTACCCACCGCCCTGTCCCTGCCTACTTGCAACGACCCGCCCTAGGCGACGAGGTACAACTGGGCGGCGGTCCCTACGCTGGCTAAGTGCACAGGAAGACAAACAGGGAACACGCAAGGGAAGGGGCAGTAGCCACGGAACGCCACGAGGAAACGGGGCGGCGAACGAACAGTCAGGACCAGGACGAAGTGAGTACACCCGAGCGGGCACGGAGACTGAAGCAAGCCAGGGCAAGCAAGCAGGTCAAGCAGAACTGCAGCAAGGCAGAAGCACGGCAGAAGCAGGCTGGAGCAAGCAGCAGTGGGGCCAGGAATCCAAAAGAATTACAAGCACTGAGGGAGAGCACAGGGCAGGTAATAAAGGGCAGGGGGCGGAGCTAACTCCGAGAGACCAGGCCGCGATAGGCTCTCCCACTCCTGAGCCTGCCACCCTGGTTGGTGGGAGATGGTGTCAGTCGAACAGGTCTGGCCTCAGGTGTGGATTGATTAATCCCAGGAGTATAGCTAGATGAAGTACCTGGCAGATCCCTAACAGTACTCCCCCTTTTATGAGGGGCCACCGGACCCTTACTAAGGGGACCCGGTTTAGTGGGGAAGAGGAGGTGGAACCTCCTGATCAATACCCCAGCGTGAACATCACGGGCAGGTACCCAAGTCCTCTCCTCCGGCCCGTATCCTCTCCAATGGACCAGGTACTGGAGGGAGCCCTGGACCATCCTACTGTCCATAATCTTGGCCACCTCGAATTCCACCCCCTCAGGGGTGAGAACGGGAACAGGAGGTATCCTCGAGGGGGACCAGGACGGGGAGCAGCGTTTAAGGAGGGAGGCATGGAAGACGTCATGTATGCGAAAGGATGGGGGGAGCTCCAGACGGAAGGATACAGGGTTGAGGACTTCAATGATCTTATAAGGTCCAATAAATCGGGGAGCAAACTTCCTGGACGGGACCTTAAGGCGCAAGTTCCTGGACGACAACCAGACCAAATCCCCGACGACAAACCGGGGGTTAGCAGAACGTCTACTATCCGCCTGAATCTTTTGTGCGCTCTGGGACGCCTCTAGGTTCTTCTGAACCTGGGCCCAGACAGTGCACAGTTCCCGATGAACCTCCTCTACCTCAGGATTATTGGAACAACCAGGGGAGACGGAGGAGAACCTTGGGTTAAACCCGAAATTACAGAAAAACGGGGAGACCCCTGACGAGTTACTGACCCGGTTATTCAGGGAAAATTCAGCAAGGGGAAGGAATGAGACCCAATCGAATTGACAGTCAGAGATGAAACACCTTAAATATTGTTCCAGGGATTGGTTGGTCCTTTCCGTTTGGCCATTAGTTTCGGGATGGAAGGCGGAGGAGAAGGACAGATCAATCTCCAACTTTTTACAAAAAGCTCTCCAAAATAAGGAAACAAATTGTACCCCTCTGTCAGAAACGATATTGACTGGGGCCCCATGGAGACGCAGGATGTGTTTCACAAACAAAGAAGCTAACGTCTTGGCGTTAGGTAGCTTCTTAAGGGGCACAAAGTGGCACATCTTGCTGAAGCGGTCGACTACCACCCACACCACCGACTTGCCCTGAGATGGAGGCAAATCGGTGATAAAATCCATGGAGATATGGGTCCAAGGTCTCTGGGGAATGGGCAAGGAACGTAGTAGGCCCGCAGGTCGGGACCTAGGGGTTTTGGACCTAGCGCAAACCTCACAAGCGGCGACGTAAGCCCTAACATCTTTAGGCAACCCAGGCCACCAATAGTTTCTGGTAATGAGGTGTTTGGTGCCCAAGATGCCAGGATGACCAGATAGAGCGGAGTCATGGTTTTCCCTGAGTACCCTCAGCCGGTATTGCAGGGGAACAAACAGTTTGTCCCCAGGGACGTTCCCGGGAGCTGCACCCTGATCAGCCGCGATATCAGAAGCTAAATCAGAATCCGTGGCAGAGACGATTATACCAGGGGGTAAAATACAAGCGGGATCCTTCTCGGAAGGAGGATTGGCCATGAAACTACGTGACAGAGCGTCAGCCTTAATATTCTTGGACCCAGCCCTATAGGTAACCAAGAAATTAAATCTGGTAAAGAATAGTGCCCACCGAGCTTGTCTAGGATTAAGCCTCCGGGCCGATTCTAGGAAAACCAGATTCTTGTGATCCGTAAGGACCGTTACCTGGTGTCTGGCCCCCTCCAGGAAGTGCCGCCACTCCTCAAAAGCCCATTTAATGGCTAGAAGTTCGCGGTTGCCAATATCATAGTTACTCTCCGTGGGCGAAAACTTCCTAGAGAAGTAAGCACAGGGGCGGAGATGGGTGAGGGAGCTGGTACCCTGGGACAAGACGGCCCCCACTCCCACCTCGGAAGCGTCAACCTCCACAATAAATGGCTCCTCTTGGTTGGGCTGAATCAGCACGGGGGCCGAGATAAAGCACTTCTTGAGAGTCTCAAAGGCCTGGACGGCCTCAGGGGGCCAATGGAGTACATCGGCACCCTTGCGGGTAAGGTCCGTAAGAGGCTTAGCGACGACCGAGAAGTTGGCAATAAATCTCCTGTAATAGTTGGCGAACCCTAAAAAACACTGTAACGCCTTAAGGGAGGCAGGTTGGACCCATTCCGCCACAGCTTGAACCTTGGCAGGGTCCATGCGGAATTCATGAGGAGTGAGAATTTGCCCTAAAAATGGTATCTCCTGTACCCCAAAGACACATTTTTCAGTCTTAGCAAACAGATTATTCTCCCGAAGGACCTGGAGCACCTTCCTGACATGCTCCACGTGGGAGGACCAGTCCTTGGAAAACACCAGTATGTCATCAAGGTACACAACAAGAAAATTACCCAGGTACTCTCTCAGGATTTCATTAATAAAATTCTGGAAGACAGCAGGGGCATTACACAACCCAAAGGGCATGACCAGGTATTCGAAATGACCCTCGGGTGTGTTGAACGCAGTTTTCCACTCATCCCCCTCTTTGATGCGGATAAGGTTATATGCCCCCCGTAGATCGAACTTAGAAAACCATTGGGCTCCCTGAACCTGATTAAAAAGATCCGGAATCAAAGGAAGTGGGTACTGGTTCCTTACGGTGACCTTATTCAGGTTACGATAATCAATGCACGGCCTAAGACCACCATCCTTCTTCCCCACGAAGAAGAAGCCAGCACCTACAGGAGAAGTCGAGGGGCGAATGAAACCCTTGGCCAGGCATTCTTGGATATACACCCTCATCGCTTCACGTTCAGGACATGAAAGATTAAATATCCTACCCTTAGGAAGCTTGGCACCAGGCACCAAATCGATAGCGCAATCGTAATCTCTATGGGGGGGCAACACCTCGGAGGCCTCCTTAGAAAACACATCGGCGAAGTCCTGAACAAACTCAGGAAGCGTGTTTACCTCCTCCCGGGGAGAAATAGAGTTAACAGAAAGACATGACATAAGACATTCATTACCCCATTTGGTGAGATCCCCAGTATTCCAATCAAATGTGGGATTATGCAACTGCAACCAGGGAAGGCCTAAAACCAGATCAGACGATAATCCCTGCATCACCAGTACAGAGCACTGCTCCAAATGCATGGAGCCAACCAGGAGTTCAAAAACAGGAGTATGCTGAGTAAAATAACCATTAGCAAGGGGAGTTGAGTCGATACCTACTACAGGGATAGGATAAGGTAAATCAATACAAGGCATCTTTAGAGACATAGCAAATTCCACAGACATGATATTAGCAGATGAGCCAGAATCCACGAAAGCACTGCCCGTGGCAGACCGGCCAGCAAACGAGACCTGAAAGGGAAGCAAAATTTTATTGCGTTTCACATTAACGGGAAATACCTGTGCGCCCAAGTGACCTCCCCGATGATCACTTAGGCGCGGAAGTTTTCCGGCTTCTTATTCTTGCGCCTGGGACAGGTGTTCAGTAGATGCTTGTCGTCCCCACAGTAGAAGCAGAGACCATTCATTCTGCGAAACTCCCTACGTTGTCGAGGGGACATGGAGGCCCCGAGTTGCATAGGTACCTCCGAGTCCTCCGTGGAGGGGCGAGGAGACGGGACCTCGGGGGGGATCGCAGAAAAGTCAGAGGGGAGCACACTGAAGCGTTCTAGCTGACGTTCCCTGAGACGTCGGTCAAGTCGTACTGCTAGGGCCATAACCTGGTCAAGGGAGTCAGGCGAGGGGTAGCTAACCAGCAGATCCTTCAGGGCGTCAGATAATCCTAACCTAAACTGGCACCTTAGGGCCGGATCGTTCCACTGAGAAGCTACGCACCACTTCCTAAAATCAGAACAGTATTCCTCAACCGGTCTCCTACCCTGACGTAAGGTCACCAGCTGACTCTCGGCTAAAGCAGTCCTGTCAGTCTCGTCGTAAATGAGTCCGAGGGCAGAGAAAAAATGATCAACAGAGGAAAGTTCAGGGGCGTCAGGAGCCAAGGAAAAGGCCCACTCTTGGGGCCCTTCCTGGAGTCGGGATATGATGATACCCACCCGCTGGTTCTCGGAACCTGAGGAGTGGGGCTTTAGGCGGAAATACAGTCTGCAACTCTCCCGGAAGGAGAGAAACGTCTTACGGTCCCCTGAAAACCGGTCAGGTAACTTGAGGTCGGGTTCTAGAGGTGAGGTGAGGGGTACTACTAAAGCAGCGTCACCCTGATTGACCCTTTGGGCCAGGGCCTGGACCTGTAGGGAGAGGCCCTGCATCTGCTGGGTCAGGGTCTCAAGGGGGTCCATGATAGCGTCAGCGTAGGAGAAATGGTAGACTAGGTAAGGGCTTGTAATTATGTAATGGCAGGAAGGAGGTGAAGGGAAAGTGAGCCCTAATCTACCCACCGCCCTGTCCCTGCCTACTTGCAACGACCCGCCCTAGGCGACGAGGTACAACTGGGCGGCGGTCCCTACGCTGGCTAAGTGCACAGGAAGACAAACAGGGAACACGCAAGGGAAGGGGCAGTAGCCACGGAACGCCACGAGGAAACGGGGCGGCGAACGAACAGTCAGGACCAGGACGAAGTGAGTACACCCGAGCGGGCACGGAGACTGAAGCAAGCCAGGGCAAGCAAGCAGGTCAAGCAGAACTGCAGCAAGGCAGAAGCACGGCAGAAGCAGGCTGGAGCAAGCAGCAGTGGGGCCAGGAATCCAAAAGAATTACAAGCACTGAGGGAGAGCACAGGGCAGGTAATAAAGGGCAGGGGGCGGAGCTAACTCCGAGAGACCAGGCCGCGATAGGCTCTCCCACTCCTGAGCCTGCCACCCTGGTTGGTGGGAGATGGTGTCAGTCGAACAGGTCTGGCCTCAGGTGTGGATTGATTAATCCCAGGAGTATAGCTAGATGAAGTACCTGGCAGATCCCTAACACATATACCCTGATGTACTCCGCACTGTTACATATATCCTGATGTACTCCGCACAGCTTACATTTACCCTGATGTACTCTGCACTGCTTACATATACCCTGATGTACTCCACACAGCTTACATATACCCTGATGTACTCCGCACAGTTTACATATACCCTGATGTACTCCGCGCAGCTTGCATATACCCTGATGTACTCTGCACTGCTTACATATACCCTGATGTACTCCGCACAGCTTACATATACCCGGATGTTCTCCGCACTGCTAACATATACCCTGATGTACTCCGCACAGCTTACATATACCCGGATGTTCTCCGCACAGATTACGCATACCCTGATGTACTCCGCACAGCTTACATATACCCTGATGTACTCCGCACAGCTTACGTATACCCGGATGTTCTCCGCACAGATTACGTATACCCTGATGTACTCCGCCCAGTTTACATATACCCTGATGTTCTCCGCACAGCTTATATATACCCTGATGTAATCTGCATAGTTTACATATACCCTGATGTTCTCCGCACAGTTTACATATACCCTGATGTACTCCGCACAGATTACATATACCCTGATGTACTCCGCAAAGATTACATATACCCTGATGTACTCCGCACAGATTACATATACCCTGATGAACTCCGCATAGATTATATATACCCTGATGTTATTCGCAGATTGCATATACCCTGATGTACTCCGCACTGCTTACATATATCCTGTTGTACTCCGCACAGCTTACATATACCCTGATGTACTCTGCATAGCTTACATATACCCTGATGTACTCCGCACAGATTACATATACCCTGATGTACTCCGCACAGATTACATATACCCTGATGTACTCTGCCAGCTTACATATACCCTGATGTACTCCGCACAGTTTACATATACCCTGATGTACTCCTCACATCTTACATATACTCTGATGTACTGCTCACAGCTTACATATACTCTGATGTACTCATCACAGATTACAAACACCCTGTTGTACTCCACCCATCTTACATATATCGCGATGTACTCCGCACAGATTACATATGCCCCCACGTTATAGACTGAAATACCAGTAAAACCCCAAACAAAACTGCTACCAAGCAAAATCTGCGCTCCAAAAGCAAAATGGCAGTTCTTCTGAGCCTGGCAGTGTACCCAAACACCAGTTTATGATCACATTTGGGGTATTACTGTATTCTGGAGAACCCGCGTAACAATTTATGGGTTGATTGTCTCCAGTTGTACAAGCTGGGCACAACAAATTAAGCACTGAAATGGCATATCTGTGGAAATATGTAAATTTTCAATCTGCAACATCTATTGTGTACTAATTTTTGCAAAACACTTGTGGGGTCAAAATGCTCACTACACTTCTAGATGAATTCCTTGAGGGATGTAGTTTACAAAATGGGGTAATTTTTTGGTATTTCCACTGTACTGGTACTATAGCTCAATGCAACATGGTGTCCGAAAACTAAACTTGCAAAATCTCCACTCCAAAAATCAAATGGCTTATCTTTAGAGTCCTGCTGTTTGTCCAAATAGCCGTTTACGACCACATATGAGGTATTGCCTTACTTGGGAGAAATTGCGTGACAAATTTTTGGGTGTCTTTTCTCCTGTATTCCTTGTAAAAATGAAAAATGTTGAGCTAAACTAACTTATTATTGGAAAGAATTTAGATGTAAATCTTCATGGCCCAATTCTAATAAAATATATAAAACACCTGTGGGGTCAAAATATTCACTACAACCCTAATTTCATTCCTTGAGGGGTAAAGTCTCTAAAATGGGGTTACATCTAAGAAATTTATACTGTACTGGTACCTCAGGAGTCTTTGCACATGCGACTTGGTGCCCAGAAACCAATTCTACATAATATGAGTCCTGCCGTGTGTCCAAACAGCAGTTTGTGTTCACATATGGGATATAGCTGTACTCGGGAGAAAATGCTTTACAAACGTTGGAAAAAAAAATAATTTTCATTTTCACTGCCCATTTCTTATAAAATATATGAGACACCTGTGGGGTTAAAATGCTCACTACACCCCTAGATGAATTCCTCAATGTGTGTAGTTTGCTAAATGGAGTCACTTTTGGGGTATTTCCACTGTCTGGTACCTAAGGGACTTTGCAAAAGCGACATGGTGCACAAAAAACAGTCCAGCAAAATCTGTTCTCCAAAAGCCAAATGGCGCACCTTCCCTTCTGAGCCCTGCTGTGTGCCCAAACAGCAGTTTATGGCCACAAATGGGGTATTTCACTACTCTGCAGAAGTTGCTTTACAAATGTTGTGGGGCTTTTTTGCCTTTATTTGATGAGAAAATTGAAAAATTTTGAGCTAAAGCTACGTCTAAGTGGAAAAATTTAATTTTTCATTTTCACTGCCCAATTCTAATAAAATCCATGGAACACCTGTGTGGTCAAATGCTCTCTACACCCCCAAATAAATTCCTTGTGGGGTGTAGTTTCCAAAATGCGGTCTTTTTTTAGGAGTTTCCTTTGTTTTGGCACTACAAGACCTCATCTAACCTGACATGGTGCCTAAAATATATTCTAATAAAAAGAAGGCCCCAAAATCCACTAGGTGCTCCTTTGCTTCTGAGGCCGGTGTTTCAGTCCATTAGCGCACTAGAGCCACATGTGTCTAATCCTTGTAACGCTCTAGAAAAATAAAAGGATGTTCAAAAAACAATGCCAGCATGAAGTAGACAGCAGTACGAGAAACCCCTACATGACGAACACCTGCAGCCCCATCAATTTACGCAGCTTAATCTAAATTCTGATAAAGAGAAGTGCTCCACTCCATACACTCAGGTGCAGTAGATAGCTTTTCAGTACCACAACTTTCACAAAACCCCTTTCTGCCAGCTTTTTTAACCTTGACCATATTCTCTACCTACTCTGAGTTCTCATGGTCCCCATATCTCTGGCCAGACCCTAAATATAAGTAAACTATGTAAAACAATACAGATTCCTCTGCTTACTTTAGTGAATGTTATAGAGAATGGAACTCCACTAAACTACTGCTGGGTACCTCCTAGGGTAATTTTTCTGTATTTTCAGGTTAAAGAAAGAAAAAGGGTCCTTAAGGACCTCTTTTTTTACAGCACTGTTAATCATAAACCAATAACTACAAGATGGAAATGGACAAGGAACAGTTCTAATCTTTATATTATGAATTCCCAAAAACTGGACTCTCAGCATGACTGTTTTTGCTTCCGTTTCTGAAAGATTTGGCTTTTCTATAAGTCAGGATGGCCGAGTTGTCTTATGCGCTGAGTTAAGTTTGCAGTCTGCCCTGGAGGTGTGGGTTCAAATCCCATTTCTGACAACACATCTTTTCTTAAACATGCTTCAATGTCATTCCATCAGCACTGCTGATAAAATAGTAAAAAAAAAACTAAATGCCGAAAAACGCCACAAAATGTTAGACTCTTCATAAGACTGGCTTGGCATCCAATCTTGAAAAATTGCGCTTTTGTGTAGGATAGGGTGACCGAGCAGTCTCTCGTAAAGGCGTGGATTTAAATCCCACTTTTGAACACTCATATTTTCTTTAGCATACTTAAATTTGAGACCTTTCACTCATGGAGTAATGAGTCATTCTCCTTGAGCTCCTCCGCTATCCCGGTAGAATTCTGGCCAGCTGCCTGTAAAGACATCTACAGATTTACCACCAGACCTTGAGACAAGTCTGCATCCAGTACAATGAGTGATAATGCAGCAAAGCTGTCCCACCAACTTCTATGCAGCTGAGCACGGCAAACGGAGGAGTTCTATTACTGATAGCATTAAGCCGCTGCAACCATGTGAAGTAGTAGCAATATTCAAGACACACGGCCACATCCTGGGCCTAGCTCCACTACTGTGTACTCTATAGCCGCAAGAGACCAGCCCGAGCCACTTATATACAAAACCACAAAAAAGGCCATACTCATTAGGTAGGTGGGTGGGTGAAAACCCGTTCCCATCAGGACGCAGACGGGTCAAAGAATGCTGCAGAAGGAGTGTGCATTAAATAGTGATAGCCCCTCCCACTAGTCTTGAGGGGAGTGGCGGACTAAGTGCTCAAAGGTGTGCGATAAATGTGTGTCAGTGTAGTGCTAGGGTGTGAATGGATGGTAAAAAATAAATATGTATGTATGAAAGTGTCAGAACTGTGTAATAATGTAATAAAAATAAATAAATAAAATAAATGTGATGAATAGGGGTCAGTGCTGTGAATAGTACATGGGGTGTCAGTACTATGTGTAATACGTGGAGGGATAATGTGCTGGTCGTCAGGCATGGCGTATCTTGCCGAATAACAGCCTATTTGTAACGCCGCTAGTGTTAGCTAAAGCGGGCTGCTCTGCATTCCAAACCAAACGCCAGCACATCATGCCCTCCCAGCATATAAGACCCGGCTGCGTCCTGAAAAAAAGTGTAGTATATGCACTTATATACATGTGGCTTTGTATCAGATGAGTTTGGAGCCAAAGAAATTCTACCCCTTGTAAAACTGTCAGAGAAACCCCTACATGACGAACACCTGCAGGCCCAACCATTTACACGGCTTAATCTAAATTCTGATAAAGAGAAGTGCTCCACTCCATACACTCAGGTGCAGTAGATAGCTTTTCAGTACCACAACTTTCACAAAACCCCTTTCTGCCAGCTTTTTTAACCTTGACCATATTCTCTACCTACTCTGAGTTCTCATGATCCCCATATCTCTGGCCAGACCCTAAATATAAGTAAACTATGTAAAACAATACAGATTCCTCTGCTTACTTGAGTGAATGTTATAGAGAATGGAACTCCACTAAACTACTGCTGGGTACCTCCTAGGGTAGTTTTTCTGTATTTTCAGGTTAAAGAAAGAAAAAGGGTCCTTCAGGACCTCTTTTTTTACAGCACTGTTAATCATAAACCAATAACTACAAGATGGGAATGGACAAGGAACAGTTCTAATCTTTCTATTATGAATTCCCAAAAACTGGACTCTCAGCATGACTGTTTTTGCTTCCGTTTCTGAAAGGTTTGGCTTTTCTAAAAGTCAGGATGGCCGAGTTGTCTAATGCGCTATGTTAAGTTCGCAGTCTTCCCTGGAGGTTTGGGTTCAAATCCCACTTCTGACAACACATCTTTTTTTAAACATGCTTCAATGTCATTCCGTCAGCACTGCTGAAAAAATAGTTAAAAAAAACCCACAATGCCAAAAAACGCCCCAAAATGTTAGACTCTTCAGATGACTGGCTTGGCATCCAATCTTGAAAAATTGTGCTTTTGTGTAGGATAGGGTGACCGAGCAGTCTCTCGTGAAGGCGTGGATTTAAATCCCACTTTTGAACACTCATATTTTCTTTAGCATATTTAAATGTGAGACCTTTCACTCATGGAGTAATGAATCATTCTCATGAGCTCCTCTGCTATCCCGGTAGAATTCTGGCCAACTGCCTGTAAAGACATCTACAGACTCACCACCAGACCTTGAGACAAGTCTGCATCCAGTACAATGAGTGATAGTGCAGCAAAGCTGTCCCACCAACCTCTATGCAGCTGAGCACGGCAAACGGAGGAGTTCTATTAATGATAGCATTAAGCCGCTGCAAACATGTGAAGTAGTAGCAATATTCAAGACACACGGCCACATCCTAAGCCTAGCTCCACTATTGTGCACTCTATAGCCACAAGAGACCAGCCCGAGCCACTTATATACATGTGGCTTTGTATCAGATGAGTTTGGAGCCAAAGAAATTCTACCCCTTGTAAAACTGTCAGAGAAACCCCTACATGACGAACACCTGCATCCCCAACCATTTACGTGGCTTAATCTAAATTCTGATAAAGAGAAGTGCTCCACTCCATACACTCAGTCGCAGTAGATAGCTTTTCAGTACCACAACTTTCACAAAACCCCTTTCTGACAACTTTTTTAACCTTGACCATATTCTCTACCTACTCTGAGTTCTCATGATCCCCATATCTCTGGCCAGACCCTAAATAAAAGTAAACTATGTAAAACAATACAGATTCCTCTGCTTACTTGAGTGAATGTTATAGAGAATGTAACTCCACTAAACTACTGCTGGGTACCTCCCAGGGTAGTTTTTCTGTATTTTCAGGTTAAAGCAAGAAAAAGGGTCCTTCAGGACCTCTTTTTTACAGCACTGTTAATCATAAACCAATAACTACAAGCTGGAAATGGACAAGGAACAGTTCTAATCTTTCTATTATGAATTCCCAAAAACTGGACTCTCATCATGACTGTTTTTGCTTTCGTTTCTGAAAGGCTTGGCTTTACTGTATGTCAGGATGGCCGAGCGGTCTAAGGCGCTGCGTTCAGGTCGCAGTCTTCCCTGGAGGCGTGGGTTCAAATCCCACTTCTGACAACACATCTTTTCTTAAACATGCTTCAATGTCATCTCGTCAGCACTGCTGAAACAATAGTTTAAAAAAAACACAGCGGTCTAAGGCGCTGCGTTCAGGTCGCAGTCTCCCCTGGAGGCGTGGGTTCAAATCCCACTTCTGACAACACATCTTTTCTTAAACATGCTTCAATGTCATTCCATCAGCACTGCTGAAAAAATAGTAAAAAAATCCCACAATGCCGAAAAACGCCCCAAAATGTTAGACTCTTCAGATGACTGGCTCAGCAACCAATTTGGAAAATTGCGCTTTTGTGTAGGACAGGGTGACCGAGCAGTCTCTCGTGAAGGTGTGGATTTAAATCCCACTTTTGAACACTCATATTTTCTTTAGCATACTTAAATGTGAGACCTTTCACTCATGGAGTAATGAGTCATTCTCCTTGAGCTCCTCCGCTATCAAGGTAGAATTCTGGCCAACTGCCTGTAAAGACATCTACAGACTCACCACCAGACCTTGAGACAAGTCTGCATCCAGTACAATGAGTGATAGTGCAGCAAAGCTGTCCCACCAACCTCTATGCAGCTGAGCACAGCAAACGGAGGAGTTCTATTACTGATAGCATTAAGCCGCTGCAACCATGTGAAGTAGTAGCAATATTCAAGACACACGGCCACATCATGGGCCTAGCTCCACCATTGTGCACTCTATAGCTGCAAGAGACCAGCCCGAGCCACTTATATACATGTGGCTTTGTATCAGATGAGTTTGTAGCCAAAGAAATTCTACCCCTTGTAAAACTGTCAGAGAAACCCCTACATGACGAACACCTGAAGCCCCAGCTATTCACGTGGCTTAATCTAAATTCTGATAAAGAGAAGTGCTCCACTCCATACACTCAGGTGCAGTAGATAGCTTTTCAGTACCACAACTTTCACAAAACCCCTTTCTGCCAACTTTTTTAACCTTGACCATATTCTCTACCTACTCTGAGTACTCATTATCCCTATATCTTTGGCCAGACCCTAAATATAAGTAAACTATGTAAAACAATACAGATTCCTCTGCTTACTTGAGTGAATGTTATAGAGAATGGAACTCCACTAAACTACTGCTGGGTACCTCCCAGGGCAGTTTTTCTGTATTTACAGGTTAAAGCAAGAAAAAGGGTCCTTCAGGACCTCTTTTTTACAGTACTGTTAATCATAAACCAATAACTACAAGATGGAAATGGACAAGGAACAGTTTTAATCTTTCTATTACGAATTCCAAAAAACTGGACTCTCAGCATGACTTTTTTTGCTTCCGTTTCTGAAAGGCTTGGCTTTTCTACAAGTCAGGATGGCCGAGCGGTCTAAGGCGCTGCGTTAAGGTCGCAGTCTCCCCTGGAGGCGTGGGTTCAAATCACACTTTTGACAACACATCTTTTCTTTAACATTCTTCAATTTCATTCCGTCAGCACTGCTGAAAAAATAGTAAAAAAAAAAACGCCCCAAAATGTTAGACTCTTCAGATGACTGGCTTGGCATCCAATCTTGAAAAATTGCGCTTTTGTGTAGGATAGGGTAACCGAGCAGTCTCTCGGGAAGGCGTGGATTTAAATCCCACTTTTGAACACTCTTATTTTCTTTAGCATACTTAAATGTGAGATCTTTCACTCATGCAGTAATGAGTTATTCTCCTTGAGCTCCTCCGCTATCCAGGTAGAATTCTGGCCAACTGCCTGTAAAGACATCTATAGACTCATCACCAGACCTTGAGACAAGACTGCATCCAGTACAATGAGTGATAATGCAGCAAAGCTGTCCCACCAACTTCTATGCAGCTGAGCACAGCAAACGGAGGAGTTCTATTAATGATAGCATTTAGCCGCTGCAAACATGTGAAGTAGTAGCAATATTCAAGACACACGGCCACATCCTAAGCCTAGCTCCACTATTGTGCACTCTATAGCCGCAAGAGACCAGCCCGAGCCACTTATATACATGTGGCTTTGTATCAGATGAGTTTGGAGCCAAAGAAATTCTATCCCTTGTAAAACTGTCAGAGAAACCCCTACATGACGAACACCTGCAGCCCCAACAATTTATGCGGCTTAATCTAAATTCTGATAAAGAGAAGTGTTCCACTCCATACACTCAGGTGCACTAGATAGCTTTAAAGTACCACAACTTTCACAAAACCCCTGTCACGGAGCGGGTTAGTGGAACCACTAGGCCGTGCCGGCACAGCGGGGAGGCAGCTGGCCAAACAACAGGACACCCCAGAAATACAATGTCCCGCACAAGGGTACCTGAATAGTCCAGATGGTGGCCGCAGCTCCGCAGCTCTGGCACAAATGAGATGGATGCAGCAGATGGCGCCAAACGTGGCGTATGACACAGGAGCCGCAAGTTGCGCCAGACGTGGTGGATTCCTCCGGACGTGGCAGATAACAAAGGACGTGGCGGATTCCTCTGGACGTGGCAGATGACACAGGACGTGGCGGATTCCTCCAGACGTGGCAGATGACACAGAATGTGGCGGATTCCTCCAGACGTGGCAGATGACACAGGACGTGGCAGATTCCTCTGGACGTGGCAGATGACACAGGACGTGGCAGATGGCACAGGACGTGGCATGACTTGATACTAGGCAAAGCACGGGAAACAGGAACGGGGAACAAGGTACGGGTAACAACAGGAACGGGAAACACTAAGGGACCATATGCAAGACAGACTGGGAAAACAAACAACGCTCAGGCATCGAACTAGGGGGCTGGACCCCTCTTATAGCCCAGGGTACTCACGGGTCAAAGGTTGTTCAAGATGTCCGGTGCGCGCGCTGCCCCTTTAAGAGCAGGGACGAGCGTGCACGCGCACCCTGCGGGTTCCGGCGGAGGTGAGTGGATGCAAGCGCTGGCGTCTCTTGAGTAGGAGGCGGGGGCCAGCGCTTGCCGACTCGTGGCTGCGGCTGTCAGCGGGAGGCTGGAGCTGACAGTCCGCAGCCACGGACATTACAGTATCCCCCCTCTTACGCCCCCTCTTCTTGGGACCGGGGCGAGAGAGAAACTTCTTTAGAAGAGTAGGGGCATTGAGGTTCTCCTCTGGCTCCCAGGACCTCTCTTCGGGACCAAACCCCCTCCAATCCACCAAATAAAAGGTCTTTCCTCTCACTCTCTTGGTGTCCAAGATCTCCTTGACCTCAAAGATGTCCGAGGAGCCGCTCGGAGCAACCGCAGGGCTGGGAGTCTTGGAATAGCGGTTTAGGATCACAGGCTTCAGGAGGGAGACGTGGAAGGAGTTGGGAATCCTGAGGGTAGGAGGCAGCCGAAGCTTGTAGGCGACAGGATTGATCTGCTGCAGGACCTCGAATGGTCCAAAAAACCTGGGAGCGAACTTGTATGAGGGCACCCTCAAGCGAATGTTCCGAGAGGACAGCCAGACTTTAGTCCCCGGAAGATACTGAGGCGGCTCTCTTCTCTTAGTATCTGCCTTTCGCTTCATGCGATCTACTGCCAGCAAAATAGAGGACCGGGTCTGTTGCCAGATTTGCAGGAAGTTCCCATATGCAGAGTCAGCAGCGGGAACCTGAGATGAAGTCGACACAGGAAGAGGGACTCTGGGATGTTGACTGTACACGATGTGAAACGGAGTGGAAGTGGTGGACTCACTTGTGTGGTTGTTGTAAGAAAATTTGGCCCATGGTAGAAGCTGGACCCAGTTATCGTGCTGTGAAGAGATGAAGTGGCGGAGATAATTCTCCATGATCTGGTTGATCCTCTCAACTTGCCCATTGGACTAGGGGTGATAGGCAGAGGAAAAGTCCAATCTCACATCCAGAAGTTTACAGAGGGCTCTCCAGAACCTTGAGGTAAACTGAACCCCCCGGTCGGACACAATGTGAAGAGGCAAGCCATGCAAGCGGATGATGTGCTGAATGAAAAGACTTGCCAGACGAGAAGGAGAAGGTAGCGGTCAGTGGGACAAAATGAGCCATCTTAGAGAACCGGTCCACCATCACCCAGACAGTGTTACATCCTGCTGAGGGGGGGAGGTCTGTGACAAAGTCCATCGCAATGTGCTGCCAGGGGGCATTGGGTACAGGCAGAGGTTGAAGCAGACCGGCAGGCTTGGAGTGAGTCACTTTGTTAGAGGCACACACTGTGCAAGAAGAGACAAAGTCCAGAACATCCTTAGATAGCGTGGACAACCAAAAGTGACGAGCAATCAGGTCTCGGGTTTTACGGACACCGGCGTACCCAGCAAGTTTAGAACTATGTACCCAGCGGAGAATTCTTCTCCTGTCTGCCAACCGAACAAAAGTCCTCCCAGGAGGGATGTCTCTAACCTGCAGAGGATTAGCAGTGACAATGCAGACGGGTCAATGATGGTCTGAAGGGACTCCACCGTGTCTTCCGTCTCAAACGATCTGGACAGGGCATCGGCTCTCACATTCTTGTCCGCGGGACGGTAGTGGAGCACAAACAGAAAACGGGTGAAGAACAGCGACCACCTGGCTTGACGAGGATTAAGTCTTTGAGCGGACTGAAGGTAAGTGAGGTTCTTGTGGTCGGTGAAGATCAGGATGGGGTGAGCAGCGCCGTCCAAAAGATGTCTCCACTCCTCCAGAGCCAATTTGATAGCCAGCAGCTCCCGATCTCCAATGGAGTAATTGCGCTCAGCAGAAGAAAACAGTCTAGAGTAGTAGCCACATACTACTGCCTTTCCTTTGGAGCTCCTCTGGAACAGAAGTGCACCTGCACCAACAGAGGATGCGTCCACTTCCAGTGAGAACTGCCGAGATACGTCAGGATGATGGAGGATCGAGGCTGAAGTGAACGCTTTCTTGAGGCTAATAAATGCGGACTCTGCCTCTGGAGTCCACACTTTGGCGTTCACACCCTTCTTGGTAAGGGTCGAGATGGGAGACGTCAGAGAAGAGAAGTTAGGAATAAACTGCCGGTAGAAATTGGCTAATCCCAGGAACCGCTGTATGGCCCTTAAGCCTTGGGGACGTGGCCACTCCAGGACAGCCTTCACTTTCTCAGGATCCATCTTGAGGCCTTGATCCGAGATGATGTAGCCCAGGAAGGGCAGAGAACTCTTCTCAAAAACGCACTTCTCCAGCTTGGCGTATAAATGATTCTCCCTCAACCGTAGTAGAACCTGACGGACATGCCTCCGATGAGTCGTCTGATCTGAGGAGAAAATCAAAATATCATCGAAATAAACAACAACACAGACATAGAGTAGATCTCGGAAGATGACGTTAACGAACTCCTGAAACACTGCGGGAGCGTTACACAGTCCGAAGGGCATCACCAGGTATTCGTAGTGCCCGTCCCGGGTGTTAAATGCCGTCTTCCATTCGTCACCCCGGCGAATCCGGACTAGATTGTAAGCCCCACGCAGGTCTAGCTTAGAAATTTTTTGGGCACCTCCTATGCGATCAAATAGCTCAGAGATGAGTGGCAACGGGTATTTGTTCTTGACTGTGATCAGGTTGAGGCCCCTGTAGTCAATGCAGAGACAAAGGGATCCATCCTTCTTTTTAACGAAGAAGAATCCAGCCCTGGCCGGGGAGGAAGATTTTCGTATAAAACCCCTCTCCAGATTCTCCTTGATATAGGCCGACATGGATAGAGACTCAGGCAAGGAGAGAGGATATACCCGTCCACGGGGAAGAGAGGCATTAGGAACCAGTTCAATGGGGCAGTCATAGGTGCGATGTGGAGGCAGCGTCTCAGCCTCCTTTTTGCTGAAAACCTCTGCATACTGAGCAAAATGGGGAGGCAGTCCCGACAGCGACTGAGGCAGAGAAGGCTTGACAGGATGGATCTGCAACAGACAACGACCATGGCACTTGGAGCCCCATTGGAGAACCTCTCCAGAATTCCAGTCCAGGACTGGGGCATGTAGTCGAAGCCAAGGCAGGCCCAGCAGAACAGGATTGATGGCCTTGGGCAAAACAAGGAACAAAATAAATTCAGAATGAAGTACTCCAACCTGGAGCTTCAACGGCTTGGTTTTAGAGATAATGGGATCAGGCAGAGGCAGTCCATTAACTGAGGCAACAGCCAAAGATGTCTCCAGGGGAACTGTGGGCAGCTGAAGATGATCCACAAGCTCTTTCTGGATGAAATTTGCAGCCGAGCCAGAGTCAAGATAGGCAGAGACTTGATGCGTCCTGTCGCCGGATACCAGGGTCACAGGAATAGTCAATTTGGAAGCGAATCCTCTGTTAGATTCCGTTCCACCTAGGGTTGTCTCTCCAACCAATCCTAGGCAATGGGGTCTCTCCGGCCTCTGGGGGCACAGACGCACAATATGGCCTCCATGGCCGCAATACAAACAAAGTCCAGAAGTGCGTCTGTGTTATTTCTCCTGGGTAGACAACTTAACATAATTACTCTGCATCGGGTCCTCTGGTGGGACGACTGAGGAGGATTGCGGGACAGCAGAATCCAGCCTGGGAAGTTCTCTCCCCCGGAGAACCTCTTGGGAACGTTCCCGGATCCTCATGTCGACACGGGAGGCGAGTAGGATAAGATCGTCCAGGGTAGATGGCAGATCGCGAGCAGCCAGCTCGTCCTTGATCCCTGAAGACAGTCCCTGCCAGAATGTAGCCACTATAGCCTCGTTGTTCCAGGTCAATTCAGCAGCCAGGATACGGAACTGAATGGCATACTCGCCCACGGAGAGGTCTCCCTGGTGTAGGGTCAGCAAGGATGCAGCAGCCGAAGAAACTCTCCCAGGTTCCTCAAAGATCAAGCGGAAGGTCTGTAAGAAGCACTGCAAGTCCCGGGTCTCTGGTCCCTGATGTTCCCACCGAGGATTGGCCCATGCCAGGGCTTTGCCGGTAAGGAGAGAGATGATGAAGGCGATCCTGACGTCATCCGAACAGAAGGACCTGGCATGTAGTCTGAAATGGATCAGGCACTGATTCAAAAATCCCCTGCAGGACCTCGGATCTCTGTCATAGCGTGGAGATAGCGGCAAGAAACACAGTGGGTTGGTACCGGTACAGAAAGGAAGTGTAGCAGGCGGAACCGCAGGAACGGGTGCGGTGATGACTGTGGTTGGAGCAAGCAGCCGATGGGCTATGGCGTTCACCGACAGGAGGATCTGGTCTTGTCGTGACTGGAGATCCTCCATCTCAGCCAGCATGGCTTGTGTAGTCAACGTCTCAGGTTGCAGGTTGACCAGCGGGGTACATGGCCTGAGCGTACTGTCACGGAGCAGGTTAGTGGAACCACTAGGCTGTACTGCCGCAGCGGGGAGGCAGCTGGCCAAACAACAGGACACCCCAGAAATACAATGTCCCGCACAAGGGTACCTGAATAGTCCAGATGGTGGCCGCAGCTCTGGCACAGATGAGATGGGTGCAGCAGATGGCGCCAAACGTGGCGGATGACACAGGAGCCGCAAGTTGCGCCAGACGTGGCGGATTCCTCCGGGCGTGGCAGATAACACAGGACGTGGCGGATTCCTCCGGACGTGGCAGATTACACAGGACGTGGCGGATTCCTCCAGACGTGGCAAATGACACAGGACATGCCGGATTCCTCCAGACGTGGCAGATGACACAGGACGTGGCAGATTCCTCTGGACATGTCAGATGACACAGGACGTGGCAGGTGACACAGGACGTGGCACTACTTGATACTAGGGCAAAGCACGGGAAACAGGAACGGGGAACAAGGTACGGGTAACAAAAGGAACGGGAAACACTACGGGACCATTTGCAAGACAGACTGGGAAAACTAACAACGCTCAGGCATCGAACTAGGGGGCTGGACCCCTCTTATAGCCCAGGGTACTCACGGGTCAAAGGTCGTTCAAGATGTCCGGTGCGCGCGCTGCCCCTTTAAGAGCGTGCGCACGCACCCTGCGGGTTCCGGCGGAGGTGAGTGGATGCAAGCGCTGGCGTCTCTTGAGGAGGAGGCTGGGGCCAGCGCTTGCCGACTCGTGGCTGCGGCTGTCAGCGGGAGGCTGGAGCTGACAGTCCGCAGCCACGGACATTACAGTATCCCCCCTCTTACGCCCCCTCTTCTTGGGACCGGGGCGAGAGAGAAACTTCTTTAGAAGAGTAGGGGCATTGAGGTTCTCCTCTGGCTCCCAGGACCTCTCTTCGGGACCAAACCCCCTCCAATCCACCAAATAAAAGGTCTTTCCTCTCACTCTCTTGGTGTCCAAGATCTCCTTGACCTCAAAGATGTCCGAGGAGCCGCTCGGAGCAACCGCAGGGCTGGGAGTCTTGGAATAGCGGTTTAGGATCACAGGCTTCAGGAGGGAGACGTGGAAGGAGTTGGGAATCCTGAGGGTAGGAGGCAGCCGAAGCTTGTAGGCGACAGGATTGATCTGCTGCAGGACCTCGAATGGTCCAAGAAACCTGGGAGCGAACTTGTATGAGGGCACCCTCAAGCGAATGTTCCGAGAGGACAGCCAGACTTTAGTCCCCGGAAGATACTGAGGCGGCTCTCTTCTCTTAGTATCTTTCGCTTCATGCGATCTACTGCCAGCAAAATAGAGGACCGGGTCTGTTGCCAGATTTGCAGGAAGTTCCCATATGCAGAGTCAGCAGCGGGAACCTGAGATGAAGTCGACACAGGAAGAGGGACTCTGGGATGTTGACTGTACACGATGTGAAACGGAGTGGAAGTGGTGGACTCACTTGTGTGGTTGTTGTAAGAAAATTTGGCCCATGGTAGAAGCTGGACCCAGTTATCGTGCTGTGAAGAGATGAAGTGGCGGAGATAATTCTCCATGATCTGGTTGATCCTCTCAACTTGCCCATTGGACTGGGGGTGATAGGCAGAGGAAAAGTCCAATCTCACATCCAGAAGTTTACAGAGGGCTCTCCAGAACCTTGAGGTAAACTGAACCCCCCGGTCGGACACAATGTGAAGAGGCAAGCCATGCAAGCGGATGATGTGCTGAATGAAAAGACTTGCCAGACGAGAAGCAGAAGGTAGCGGTCAGTGGGACAAAATGAGCCATCTTAGAGAACCGGTCCACCATCACCCAGACAGTGTTACATCCTGCTGAGGGGGGGAGGTCAGTGACAAAGTCCATCGCAATGTGCTGCCAGGGGGCATTGGGTACAGGCAGAGGTTGAAGCAGAACGGCAGGCTTGGAGTGAGTCACTTTGTTAGAGGCACACACCGTGCAAGAAGAGACAAAGTCCAGAACATCCTTAGATAGCGTGGACAACCAAAAGTGACGAGCAATCAGGTCTCGGGTTTTACGGACACCGGCGTACCCAGCAAGTTTAGAACTATGTACCCAGCGGAGAATTCTTCTCCTGTCTGCCAACCGAACAAAAGTCCTCCCAGGAGGGATGTCTCTAACCTGCAGAGGATTAGCAGTGACAATGCAGACGGGTCAATGATGGTCTGAAGGGACTCCACCGTGTCTTCCGTCTCAAACGATCTGGACAGGGCATCGGCTCTCACATTCTTGTCCGCGGGACGGTAGTGGAGCACAAACAGAAAACGGGTGAAGAACAGCGACCACCTGGCTTGACGAGGATTAAGTCTTTGAGCGGACTGAAGGTAAGTGAGGTTCTTGTGGTCGGTGAAGATCAGGATGGGGTGAGCAGCGCCGTCCAAAAGATGTCTCCACTCCTACAGAGCCAATTTGATAGACAGCAGCTCCCGATCTCCAATGGAGTAATTGCGCTCAGCAGAAGAAAACAGTCTAGAGTAGTAGCCACATACTACTGCCTTTCCTTTGGAGCTCCTCTGGAACAGAAGTGCACCTGCACCAACAGAGGACGCGTCCACTTCCAGTGAGAACTGCCGAGATACGTCAGGATGATGGAGGATCGAGGCTGAAGTGAACGCTTTCTTGAGGCTAATAAATGCGGACTCTGCCTCTGGAGTCCACACTTTGGCGTTCACACCCTTCTTAGTAAGGGTCGAGATGGGAGACGTCAGAGAAGAGAAGTTAGGAATAAACTGCCGGTAGAAATTGGCTAATCCCAGGAACCGCTGTATGGCCCTTAAGCCTTGGGGACGTGGCCACTCCAGGACAGCCTTCACTTTCTCAGGATCCATCTTGAGGCCTTGATCCGAGATGATGTAGCCCAGGAAGGGCAGAGAACTCTTCTCAAAAATGCACTTCTCCAGCTTGGCGTATAAATGATTCTCCCTCAACCGTAGTAGAACCTGACGGACATGCCTCCGATGAGTCGTCTGATCTGGGGAGAAAATCAAAATATCATCGAAATAAACAACAACACAGACATAGAGTAGATCTCGGAAGATGACGTTAACGAACTCCTGAAACACTGCGGGAGCGTTACACAGTCCGAAGGGCATCACCAGGTATTCGTAGTGCCCGTCCCGGGTGTTAAATGCCGTCTTCCATTCGTCACCCCGGCGAATCCGGACTAGATTGTAAGCCCCACGCAGGTCTAGCTTAGAAATTTTTTGGGCACCTCCTATGCGATCAAATAGCTCAGAGATGAGTGGCAACGGGTATTTGTTCTTGACTGTGATCAGGTTGAGGCCCCTGTAGTCAATGCAGAGACAAAGGGATCCATCCTTCTTTTTAACGAAGAAGAATCCAGCCCTGGCCGGGGAGGAAGATTTTCGTATAAAACCCCTCTCCAGATTCTCCTTGATATAGGCCGACATGGATAGAGACTCAGGCAAGGAGAGAGGATATACCCGTCCACGGGGAAGAGAGGCATTAGGAACCAGTTCAACGGGGCAGTCATAGGTGCGATGTGGAGGCAGCGTCTCAGCCTCCTTTTTGCTGAAAACCTCTGCATACTGAGCAAAATGGGGAGGCAGTCCCGACAGCGACTGAGGCAGAGAAGGCTTGACAGGATGGATCTGCAACAGACAACGACCATGGCACTTGGAGCCCCATTGGAGAACCTCTCCAGAATTCCAGTCCAGGACTGGGGCATGTAGTCGAAGCCAAGGCAGGCCCAGCTGAACAGGATTGATGGCCTTGGGCAAAACAAGGAACGAAATAAATTCAGAATGAAGTACTCCAACCTGGAGCTTCAACGGCTTGGTTTTAGAGATAATGGGATCAGGCAGAGGCAGTCCATTAACTGAGGCAACAGCCAAAGATGTCTCCAGGGGAACTGTGGGCAGCTGAAGATGATCCACAAGCTCTTTCTGGATGAAATTTGCAGCCTAACCAGAGTCAAGATAGGCAGAGACTTGATGCGTCCTGTCGCCGGATACCAGGGTCACAGGAATAGTCAATTTGGAAGCGAATCCTCTGTTAGATTCCGTTCCACCTAGGGTTGTCTCTCCAACCAATCCTAGGCAATGGGGTCTCTCCGGCCTCTGGGGGCACAGACGCACAATATGGCCTCCATGGCCGCAATACAAACAAAGTCCAGAAGTGCGTCTGTGTTATTTCTCCTGGGTAGACAACTTAACATAATTACTCTGCATCGGGTCCTCTGGTGGGACGACTGAGGAGGATTGCGGGACAGCAGAATCCAGCCTGGGAAGTTCTCTCCCCCGGAGAACCTCTTGGGAACGTTCCCGGATCCTCATGTCGACACGGGAGGCGAGTAGGATAAGATCGTCCAGGGTAGATGGCAGATCGCGAGCAGCCAGCTCGTCCTTGATCCCTGAAGACAGTCCCTGCCAGAATGTAGCCACTAAAGCCTCGTTGTTCCAGGTCAATTCAGCAGCCAGGATACGGAACTGAATGGCATACTCGCCCACGGAGAGGTCTCCCTGGTGTAGGGTCAGCAAGGATGCAGCAGCCGAAGAAACTCTCCCAGGTTCCTCAAAGATCAAGCGGAAGGTCTGTAAGAAGCACTGCAAGTCCCGGGTCTCTGGTCCCTGATGTTCCCACAGAGGATTGGCCCATGCCAGGGCTTTGCCGGTAAGGAGAGAGATGATGAAGGCGATCCTGACGTCATCCGAACAGAAGGACCTGGCATGTAGTCTGAAATGGATCAGGCACTGATTCAAAAATCCCCTGCAGGACCTCGGATCTCTGTCATAGCGTGGAGATAGTGGCAAGAAACGCAGTGGGTTGGTACCGGTACAGAAAGGAAGTGTAGCAGGCGGAACCGCAGGAACGGGTGCGGTGATGACTGTGGTTGGAGCAAGCAGCCGATGGGCTATGGCGTTCACCGACAGGAGGAGCTGGTCTTGTCGTGACTGGAGATCCTCCATCTCAGCCAGCATGGCTTGTGTAGTCAACGTCTCAGGTTGCAGGTTGACCAGCGGGGTACATGGCCTGAGCGTACTGTCACGGAGCGGGTTAGTGGAACCACTAGGCTGTACCGCCGCAGCGGGGAGGCAGCTGGCCAAACAACAGGAGACCCCAGAAATACAATGTCCCGCACAAGGGTACCTGAAGAGTCCAGATGGTGGCCGCAGCTCTGGCACAGATGAGATGGGTGCAGCAGATGGCGCCAAACGTGGCGGATGACACAGGAGCCGCAAGTTGCGCCAGACGTGGCGGATTCCTCCGGGCGTGGCAGATAACACAGGACGTGGCGGATTCCTCCGGACGTGGCAGATGACACAGGACGTGGCGGATTCCTCCAGACGTGGCAAATGACACAGGACATGCCGGATTCCTCCAGACGTGGCAGATGACACAGGACGTGGCAGATTCCTCTGGACATGTCAGATGACACAGGACGTGGCAGGTGACACAGGACGTGGCACTACTTGATACTAGGGCAAAGCACGGGAAACAGGAACGGGGAACAAGGTACGGGTAACAAAAGGAACGGGAAACACTAAGGGACCATTTGCAAGACAGACTGGGAAAACTAACAACGCTCAGGCATCGAACTAGGGGGCTGGACCCCTCTTATAGCCCAGGGTACTCACGGGTCAAAGGTCGTTCAAGATGTCCGGTGCGCGCGCTGCCCCTTTAAGAGCGTGCGCACGCACCCTGCGGGTTCCGGCGGAGGTGAGTGGATGCAAGCGCTGGCGTCTCTTGAGGAGGAGGCTGGGGCCAGCGCTTGCCGACTCGTGGCTGCGGCTGTCAGCGGGAGACTGGAGCTGACAGTCCGCAGCCACGGACATTACAGTATCCCCCCTCTTACGCCCCCTCTTCTTGGGACCGGGGCGAGAGAGAAACTTCTTTAGAAGAGTAGGGGCATTGAGGTTCTCCTCTGGCTCCCAGGACCTCTCTTCGGGACCAAACCCCCTCCAATCCACCAAATAAAAGGTCTTTCCTCTCACTCTCTTGGTGTCCAAGATCTCCTTGACCTCAAAGATGTCCGAGGAGCCGCTGGGAGCAACCGCAGGGCTGGGAGTCTTGGAATAGCGGTTTAGGATCACAGGCTTCAGGAGGGAGACGTGGAAGGAGTTGGGAATCCTGAGGGTAGGAGGCAGCCGAAGCTTGTAGGCGACAGGATTGATCTGCTGCAGGACCTCGAATGGTCCAAGAAACCTGGGAGCGAACTTGTATGAGGGCACCCTCAAGCGAATGTTCCGAGAGGACAGCCAGACTTTAGTCCCCGGAAGATACTGAGGCGGCTCTCTTCTCTTAGTATCTGCCTTTCGCTTCATGCGATCTACTGCCAGCAAAATAGAGGACCGGGTCTGTTGCCAGATTTGCAGGAAGTTCCCATATGCAGAGTCAGCAGCGGGAACCTGAGATGAAGTCGACACAGGAAGAGGGACTCTGGGATGTTGACTGTACACGATGTGAAACGGAGTGGAAGTGGTGGACTCACTTGTGTGGTTGTTGTAAGAAAATTTGGCCCATGGTAGAAGCTGGACCCAGTTATCGTGCTGTGAAGAGATGAAGTGGCGGAGATAATTCTCCATGATCTGGTTGATCCTCTCAACTTGCCCATTGGACTGGGGGTGATAGGCAGAGGAAAAGTCCAATCTCACATCCAGAAGTTTACAGAGGGCTCTCCAGAACCTTGAGGTAAACTGAACCCCCCGGTCGGACACAATGTGAAGAGGCAAGCCATGCAAGCGGATGATGTGCTGAATGAAAAGACTTGCCAGACGAGAAGCAGAAGGTAGCGGTCAGTGGGACAAAATGAGCCATCTTAGAGAACCGGTCCACCATCACCCAGACAGTGTTACATCCTGCTGAGGGGGGGGAGGTCTGTGACAAAGTCCATCGCAATGTGCTGCCAGGGGGCATTGGGTACAGGCAGAGGTTGAAGCAGACCCGGCAGGCTTGGAGTGAGTCACTTTGTTAGAGGCACACACCGTGCAAGAAGAGACAAAGTCCAGAACATCCTTAGATAGCGTGGACAACCAAAAGTGACGAGCAATCAGGTCTCGGGTTTTACGGACACCGGCGTGCCCAGCAAGTTTAGAACTATGTACCCAGCGGAGAATTCTTCTCCTGTCTGCCAACCGAACAAAAGTCCTCCCAGGAGGGATGTCTCTAACCTGCAGAGGATTAGCAGTGACAATGCAGACGGGTCAATGATGGTCTGAAGGGACTCCACCGTGTCTTCCGTCTCAAACGATCTGGACAGGGCATCGGCTCTCACATTCTTGTCCGCGGGACGGTAGTGGAGCACAAACAGAAAACGGGTGAAGAACAGCGACCACCTGGCTTGACGAGGATTAAGTCTTTGAGCGGACTGAAGGTAAGTGAGGTTCTTGTGGTCGGTGAAGATCAGGATGGGGTGAGCAGCGCCGTCCAAAAGATGTCTCCACTCCTCCAGAGCCAATTTGATAGCCAGCAGCTCCCGATCTCCAATGGAGTAATTGCGCTCAGCAGAAGAAAACAGTCTAGAGTAGTAGCCACATACTACTGCCTTTCCTTTGGAGCTCCTCTGGAACAGAAGTGCACCTGCACCAACAGAGAACGCGTCCACTTCCAGTGAGAACTGCCGAGATACGTCAGGATGATGGAGGATCGAGGCTGAAGTGAACGCTTTCTTGAGGCTAATAAATGCGGACTCTGCCTCTGGAGTCCACACTTTGGCGTTCACACCCTTCTTGGTAAGGGTCGAGATGGGAGACGTCAGAGAAGAGAAGTTAGGAATAAACTGCCGGTAGAAATTGGCTAATCCCAGGAACCGCTGTATGGCCCTTAAGCCTTGGGGACGTGGCCACTCCAGGACAGCCTTCACTTTCTCAGGATCCATCTTGAGGCCTTGATCCGAGATGATGTAGCCCAGGAAGGGCAGAGAACTCTTCTCAAAAACGCACTTCTCCAGCTTGGCGTATAAATGATTCTCCCTCAACCGTAGTAGAACCTGATGGACATGCCTCCGATGAGTCGTCTGATCTGGGGAGAAAATCAAAATATCATCGAGATAAACAACAACACAGACATAGAGTAGATCTCGGAAGATGACGTTAACGAACTCCTGAAACACTGCGGGAGCGTTACACAGTCCGAAGGGCATCACCAGGTATTCGTAGTGCCCGTCCCGGGTGTTAAATGCCGTCTTCCATTCGTCACCCTGGCGAATCCGGACTAGATTGTAAGCCCCACGCAGGTCTAGCTTAGAAATTTTTTGGGCACCTCCTATGCGATCAAATAGCTCAGAGATGAGTGGCAACGGGTATTTGTTCTTGACTGTGATCAGGTTGAGGCCCCTGTAGTCAATGCAGAGACAAAGGGATCCATCCTTCTTTTTAACGAAGAAGAATCCAGCCCTGGCCGGGGAGGAAGATTTTCGTATAAAACCCCTCTCCAGATTCTCCTTGATATAGGCCGACATGGATAGAGACTCAGGCAAGGAGAGAGGATATACCCGTCCACGGGGAAGAGAGGCATTAGGAACCAGTTCAATGGGGCAGTCATAGGTGCGATGTGGAGGCAGCGTCTCAGCCTCCTTTTTGCTGAAAACCTCTGCATACTGAGCAAAATGGGGAGGCAGTCCCGACAGCGACTGAGGCAGAGAAGGCTTGACAGGATGGATCTGCAACAGACAACGACCATGGCACTTGGAGCCCCATTGGAGAACCTCTCCAGAATTCCAGTCCAGGACTGGGGCATGTAGTCGAAGCCAAGGCAGGCCCAGCAGAACAGGATTGATGGTCTTGGGCAAAACAAGGAACGAAATAAATTCAGAATGAAGTACTCCAACCTGGAGCTTCAACGGCTTGGTTTTAGAGATAATGGGATCAGGCAGAGGCAGTCCATTAACTGAGGCAACAGCCAAAGATGTCTCCAGGGGAACTGTGGGCAGCTGAAGATGATCCACAAGCTCTTTCTGGATGAAATTTGCAGCCGATCCAGAGTCAAGATAGGCAGAGACTTGATGCGTCCTGTCGCCGGATACCAGGGTCACAGGAATAGTCAATTTGGAAGCGAATCCTCTGTTAGATTCCGTTCCACCTAGGGTTGTCTCTCCAACCAATCCTAGGCAATGGGGTCTCTCCGGCCTCTGGGGGCACATAAGCACAATATGGCCTCCATGGCCGCAATACAAACAAAGTCCAGAAGTGCGTCTGTGTTATTTCTCCTGGGTAGACAACTTAACATAATTACTCTGCATCGGGTCCTCTGGTGGGACGACTGAGGAGGATTGCGGGACAGCAGAATCCAGCCTGGGAAGTTCTCTCCCCCGGAGAACCTCTTGGGAACGTTCCCGGATCCTCATGTCGACACGGGAGGCGAGTAGGATAAGATCGTCCAGGGTAGATGGCAGATCGCGAGCAGCCAGCTCGTCCTTGATCCCTGAAGACAGTCCCTGCCAGAATGTAGCCACTATAGCCTCGTTGTTCCAGGTCAATTCAGCAGCCAGGATACGGAACTGAATGGCATACTCGCCCACGGAGAGGTCTCCCTGGTGTAGGGTCAGCAAGGATGCAGCAGCCGAAGAAACTCTCCCAGGTTCCTCAAAGATCAAGCGGAAGGTCTGTAAGAAGCACTGCAAGTCCCGGGTCTCTGGTCCCTGATGTTCCCACCGAGGATTGGCCCATGCCAGGGCTTTGCCGGTAAGGAGAGAGATGATGAAGGCGATCCTGACGTCATCCGAACAGAAGGACCTGGCATGTAGTCTGAAATGGATCAGGCACTGATTCAAAAATCCCCTGCAGGACCTCGGATCTCTGTCATAGCGTGGAGATAGCGGCAAGAAACACAGTGGGTTGGTACCGGTACAGAAAGGAAGTGTAGCAGGCGGAACCGCAGGAACGGGTGCGGTGATGACTGTGGTTGGAGCAAGCAGCCGATGGGCTATGGCGTTCACCGACAGGAGGATCTGGTCTTGTCGTGACTGGAGATCCTCCATCTCAGCCAGCATGGCTTGTGTAGTCAACGTCTCAGGTTGCAGGTTGACCAGCGGGGTACATGGCCTGAGCGTACTGTCACGGAGCAGGTTAGTGGAACCACTAGGCTGTACTGCCGCAGCGGGGAGGCAGCTGGCCAAACAACAGGACACCCCAGAAATACAATGTCCCGCACAAGGGTACCTGAATAGTCCAGATGGTGGCCGCAGCTCTGGCACAGATGAGATGGGTGCAGCAGATGGCGCCAAACGTGGCGGATGACACAGGAGCCGCAAGTTGCGCCAGACGTGGCGGATTCCTCCGGGCGTGGCAGATAACACAGGACGTGGCGGATTCCTCCGGACGTGGCAGATTACACAGGACGTGGCGGATTCCTCCAGACGTGGCAAATGACACAGGACATGCCGGATTCCTCCAGACGTGGCAGATGACACAGGACGTGGCAGATTCCTCTGGACATGTCAGATGACACAGGACGTGGCAGGTGACACAGGACGTGGCACTACTTGATACTAGGGCAAAGCACGGGAAACAGGAACGGGGAACAAGGTACGGGTAACAAAAGGAACGGGAAACACTACGGGACCATTTGCAAGACAGACTGGGAAAACTAACAACGCTCAGGCATCGAACTAGGGGGCTGGACCCCTCTTATAGCCCAGGGTACTCACGGGTCAAAGGTCGTTCAAGATGTCCGGTGCGCGCGCTGCCCCTTTAAGAGCGTGCGCACGCACCCTGCGGGTTCCGGCGGAGGTGAGTGGATGCAAGCGCTGGCGTCTCTTGAGGAGGAGGCTGGGGCCAGCGCTTGCCGACTCGTGGCTGCGGCTGTCAGCGGGAGGCTGGAGCTGACAGTCCGCAGCCACGGACATTACAGTATCCCCCCTCTTACGCCCCCTCTTCTTGGGACCGGGGCGAGAGAGAAACTTCTTTAGAAGAGTAGGGGCATTGAGGTTCTCCTCTGGCTCCCAGGACCTCTCTTCGGGACCAAACCCCCTCCAATCCACCAAATAAAAGGTCTTTCCTCTCACTCTCTTGGTGTCCAAGATCTCCTTGACCTCAAAGATGTCCGAGGAGCCGCTCGGAGCAACCGCAGGGCTGGGAGTCTTGGAATAGCGGTTTAGGATCACAGGCTTCAGGAGGGAGACGTGGAAGGAGTTGGGAATCCTGAGGGTAGGAGGCAGCCGAAGCTTGTAGGCGACAGGATTGATCTGCTGCAGGACCTCGAATGGTCCAAGAAACCTGGGAGCGAACTTGTATGAGGGCACCCTCAAGCGAATGTTCCGAGAGGACAGCCAGACTTTAGTCCCCGGAAGATACTGAGGCGGCTCTCTTCTCTTAGTATCTGTCTTTCGCTTCATGCGATCTACTGCCAGCAAAATAGAGGACCGGGTCTGTTGCCAGATTTGCAGGAAGTTCCCATATGCAGAGTCAGCAGCGGGAACCTGAGATGAAGTCGACACAGGAAGAGGGACTCTGGGATGTTGACTGTACACGATGTGAAACGGAGTGGAAGTGGTGGACTCACTTGTGTGGTTGTTGTAAGAAAATTTGGCCCATGGTAGAAGCTGGACCCAGTTATCGTGCTGTGAAGAGATGAAGTGGCGGAGATAATTCTCCATGATCTGGTTGATCCTCTCAACTTGCCCATTGGACTGGGGGTGATAGGCAGAGGAAAAGTCCAATCTCACATCCAGAAGTTTACAGAGGGCTCTCCAGAACCTTGAGGTAAACTGAACCCCCCGGTCGGACACAATGTGAAGAGGCAAGCCATGCAAGCGGATGATGTGCTGAATGAAAAGACTTGCCAGACGAGAAGCAGAAGGTAGCGGTCAGTGGGACAAAATGAGCCATCTTAGAGAACCGGTCCACCATCACCCAGACAGTGTTACATCCTGCTGAGGGGGGGAGGTCAGTGACAAAGTCCATCGCAATGTGCTGCCAGGGGGCATTGGGTACAGGCAGAGGTTGAAGCAGAACGGCAGGCTTGGAGTGAGTCACTTTGTTAGAGGCACACACCGTGCAAGAAGAGACAAAGTCCAGAACATCCTTAGATAGCGTGGACAACCAAAAGTGACGAGCAATCAGGTCTCGGGTTTTACGGACACCGGCGTACCCAGCAAGTTTAGAACTATGTACCCAGCGGAGAATTCTTCTCCTGTCTGCCAACCGAACAAAAGTCCTCCCAGGAGGGATGTCTCTAACCTGCAGAGGATTAGCAGTGACAATGCAGACGGGTCAATGATGGTCTGAAGGGACTCCACCGTGTCTTCCGTCTCAAACGATCTGGACAGGGCATCGGCTCTCACATTCTTGTCCGCGGGACGGTAGTGGAGCACAAACAGAAAACGGGTGAAGAACAGCGACCACCTGGCTTGACGAGGATTAAGTCTTTGAGCGGACTGAAGGTAAGTGAGGTTCTTGTGGTCGGTGAAGATCAGGATGGGGTGAGCAGCGCCGTCCAAAAGATGTCTCCACTCCTACAGAGCCAATTTGATAGACAGCAGCTCCCGATCTCCAATGGAGTAATTGCGCTCAGCAGAAGAAAACAGTCTAGAGTAGTAGCCACATACTACTGCCTTTCCTTTGGAGCTCCTCTGGAACAGAAGTGCACCTGCACCAACAGAGGACGCGTCCACTTCCAGTGAGAACTGCCGAGATACGTCAGGATGATGGAGGATCGAGGCTGAAGTGAACGCTTTCTTGAGGCTAATAAATGCGGACTCTGCCTCTGGAGTCCACACTTTGGCGTTCACACCCTTCTTAGTAAGGGTCGAGATGGGAGACGTCAGAGAAGAGAAGTTAGGAATAAACTGCCGGTAGAAATTGGCTAATCCCAGGAACCGCTGTATGGCCCTTAAGCCTTGGGGACGTGGCCACTCCAGGACAGCCTTCACTTTCTCAGGATCCATCTTGAGGCCTTGATCCGAGATGATGTAGCCCAGGAAGGGCAGAGAACTCTTCTCAAAAATGCACTTCTCCAGCTTGGCGTATAAATGATTCTCCCTCAACCGTAGTAGAACCTGACGGACATGCCTCCGATGAGTCGTCTGATCTGGGGAGAAAATCAAAATATCATCGAAATAAACAACAACACAGACATAGAGTAGATCTCGGAAGATGACGTTAACGAACTCCTGAAACACTGCGGGAGCGTTACACAGTCCGAAGGGCATCACCAGGTATTCGTAGTGCCCGTCCCGGGTGTTAAATGCCGTCTTCCATTCGTCACCCCGGCGAATCCGGACTAGATTGTAAGCCCCACGCAGGTCTAGCTTAGAAATTTTTTGGGCACCTCCTATGCGATCAAATAGCTCAGAGATGAGTGGCAACGGGTATTTGTTCTTGACTGTGATCAGGTTGAGGCCCCTGTAGTCAATGCAGAGACAAAGGGATCCATCCTTCTTTTTAACGAAGAAGAATCCAGCCCTGGCCGGGGAGGAAGATTTTCGTATAAAACCCCTCTCCAGATTCTCCTTGATATAGGCCGACATGGATAGAGACTCAGGCAAGGAGAGAGGATATACCCGTCCACGGGGAAGAGAGGCATTAGGAACCAGTTCAACGGGGCAGTCATAGGTGCGATGTGGAGGCAGCGTCTCAGCCTCCTTTTTGCTGAAAACCTCTCATACTGAGCAAAATGGGGAGGCAGTCCCGACAGCGACTGAGGCAGAGAAGGCTTGACAGGATGGATCTGCAACAGACAACGACCATGGCACTTGGAGCCCCATTGGAGAACCTCTCCAGAATTCCAGTCCAGGACTGGGGCATGTAGTCGAAGCCAAGGCAGGCCCAGCTGAACAGGATTGATGGCCTTGGGCAAAACAAGGAACGAAATAAATTCAGAATGAAGTACTCCAACCTGGAGCTTCAACGGCTTGGTTTTAGAGATAATGGGATCAGGCAGAGGCAGTCCATTAACTGAGGCAACAGCCAAAGATGTCTCCAGGGGAACTGTGGGCAGCTGAAGATGATCCACAAGCTCTTTCTGGATGAAATTTGCAGCCTAACCAGAGTCAAGATAGGCAGAGACTTGATGCGTCCTGTCGCCGGATACCAGGGTCACAGGAATAGTCAATTTGGAAGCGAATCCTCTGTTAGATTCCGTTCCACCTAGGGTTGTCTCTCCAACCAATCCTAGGCAATGGGGTCTCTCCGGCCTCTGGGGGCACAGACGCACAATATGGCCTCCATGGCCGCAATACAAACAAAGTCCAGAAGTGCGTCTGTGTTATTTCTCCTGGGTAGACAACTTAACATAATTACTCTGCATCGGGTCCTCTGGTGGGACGACTGAGGAGGATTGCGGGACAGCAGAATCCAGCCTGGGAAGTTCTCTCCCCCGGAGAACCTCTTGGGAACGTTCCCGGATCCTCATGTCGACACGGGAGGCGAGTAGGATAAGATCGTCCAGGGTAGATGGCAGATCGCGAGCAGCCAGCTCGTCCTTGATCCCTGAAGACAGTCCCTGCCAGAATGTAGCCACTAAAGCCTCGTTGTTCCAGGTCAATTCAGCAGCCAGGATACGGAACTGAATGGCATACTCGCCCACGGAGAGGTCTCCCTGGTGTAGGGTCAGCAAGGATGCAGCAGCCGAAGAAACTCTCCCAGGTTCCTCAAAGATCAAGCGGAAGGTCTGTAAGAAGCACTGCAAGTCCCGGGTCTCTGGTCCCTGATGTTCCCACAGAGGATTGGCCCATGCCAGGGCTTTGCCGGTAAGGAGAGAGATGATGAAGGCGATCCTGACGTCATCCGAACAGAAGGACCTGGCATGTAGTCTGAAATGGATCAGGCACTGATTCAAAAATCCCCTGCAGGACCTCGGATCTCTGTCATAGCGTGGAGATAGTGGCAAGAAACGCAGTGGGTTGGTACCGGTACAGAAAGGAAGTGTAGCAGGCGGAACCGCAGGAACGGGTGCGGTGATGACTGTGGTTGGAGCAAGCAGCCGATGGGCTATGGCGTTCACCGACAGGAGGAGCTGGTCTTGTCGTGACTGGAGATCCTCCATCTCAGCCAGCATGGCTTGTGTAGTCAACGTCTCAGGTTGCAGGTTGACCAGCGGGGTACATGGCCTGAGCGTACTGTCACGGAGCGGGTTAGTGGAACCACTAGGCTGTACCGCCGCAGCGGGGAGGCAGCTGGCCAAACAACAGGAGACCCCAGAAATACAATGTCCCGCACAAGGGTACCTGAAGAGTCCAGATGGTGGCCGCAGCTCTGGCACAGATGAGATGGGTGCAGCAGATGGCGCCAAACGTGGCGGATGACACAGGAGCCGCAAGTTGCGCCAGACGTGGCGGATTCCTCCGGGCGTGGCAGATAACACAGGACGTGGCGGATTCCTCCGGACGTGGCAGATGACACAGGACGTGGCGGATTCCTCCAGACGTGGCAAATGACACAGGACATGCCGGATTCCTCCAGACGTGGCAGATGACACAGGACGTGGCAGATTCCTCTGGACATGTCAGATGACACAGGACGTGGCAGGTGACACAGGACGTGGCACTACTTGATACTAGGGCAAAGCACGGGAAACAGGAACGGGGAACAAGGTACGGGTAACAAAAGGAACGGGAAACACTAAGGGACCATTTGCAAGACAGACTGGGAAAACTAACAACGCTCAGGCATCGAACTAGGGGGCTGGACCCCTCTTATAGCCCAGGGTACTCACGGGTCAAAGGTCGTTCAAGATGTCCGGTGCGCGCGCTGCCCCTTTAAGAGCGTGCGCACGCACCCTGCGGGTTCCGGCGGAGGTGAGTGGATGCAAGCGCTGGCGTCTCTTGAGGAGGAGGCTGGGGCCAGCGCTTGCCGACTCGTGGCTGCGGCTGTCAGCGGGAGACTGGAGCTGACAGTCCGCAGCCACGGACATTACAGTATCCCCCCTCTTACGCCCCCTCTTCTTGGGACCGGGGCGAGAGAGAAACTTCTTTAGAAGAGTAGGGGCATTGAGGTTCTCCTCTGGCTCCCAGGACCTCTCTTCGGGACCAAACCCCCTCCAATCCACCAAATAAAAGGTCTTTCCTCTCACTCTCTTGGTGTCCAAGATCTCCTTGACCTCAAAGATGTCCGAGGAGCCGCTGGGAGCAACCGCAGGGCTGGGAGTCTTGGAATAGCGGTTTAGGATCACAGGCTTCAGGAGGGAGACGTGGAAGGAGTTGGGAATCCTGAGGGTAGGAGGCAGCCGAAGCTTGTAGGCGACAGGATTGATCTGCTGCAGGACCTCGAATGGTCCAAGAAACCTGGGAGCGAACTTGTATGAGGGCACCCTCAAGCGAATGTTCCGAGAGGACAGCCAGACTTTAGTCCCCGGAAGATACTGAGGCGGCTCTCTTCTCTTAGTATCTGCCTTTCGCTTCATGCGATCTACTGCCAGCAAAATAGAGGACCGGGTCTGTTGCCAGATTTGCAGGAAGTTCCCATATGCAGAGTCAGCAGCGGGAACCTGAGATGAAGTCGACACAGGAAGAGGGACTCTGGGATGTTGACTGTACACGATGTGAAACGGAGTGGAAGTGGTGGACTCACTTGTGTGGTTGTTGTAAGAAAATTTGGCCCATGGTAGAAGCTGGACCCAGTTATCGTGCTGTGAAGAGATGAAGTGGCGGAGATAATTCTCCATGATCTGGTTGATCCTCTCAACTTGCCCATTGGACTGGGGGTGATAGGCAGAGGAAAAGTCCAATCTCACATCCAGAAGTTTACAGAGGGCTCTCCAGAACCTTGAGGTAAACTGAACCCCCCGGTCGGACACAATGTGAAGAGGCAAGCCATGCAAGCGGATGATGTGCTGAATGAAAAGACTTGCCAGACGAGAAGCAGAAGGTAGCGGTCAGTGGGACAAAATGAGCCATCTTAGAGAACCGGTCCACCATCACCCAGACAGTGTTACATCCTGCTGAGGGGGGGGAGGTCTGTGACAAAGTCCATCGCAATGTGCTGCCAGGGGGCATTGGGTACAGGCAGAGGTTGAAGCAGACCCGGCAGGCTTGGAGTGAGTCACTTTGTTAGAGGCACACACCGTGCAAGAAGAGACAAAGTCCAGAACATCCTTAGATAGCGTGGACAACCAAAAGTGACGAGCAATCAGGTCTCGGGTTTTACGGACACCGGCGTGCCCAGCAAGTTTAGAACTATGTACCCAGCGGAGAATTCTTCTCCTGTCTGCCAACCGAACAAAAGTCCTCCCAGGAGGGATGTCTCTAACCTGCAGAGGATTAGCAGTGACAATGCAGACGGGTCAATGATGGTCTGAAGGGACTCCACCGTGTCTTCCGTCTCAAACGATCTGGACAGGGCATCGGCTCTCACATTCTTGTCCGCGGGACGGTAGTGGAGCACAAACAGAAAACGGGTGAAGAACAGCGACCACCTGGCTTGACGAGGATTAAGTCTTTGAGCGGACTGAAGGTAAGTGAGGTTCTTGTGGTCGGTGAAGATCAGGATGGGGTGAGCAGCGCCGTCCAAAAGATGTCTCCACTCCTCCAGAGCCAATTTGATAGCCAGCAGCTCCCGATCTCCAATGGAGTAATTGCGCTCAGCAGAAGAAAACAGTCTAGAGTAGTAGCCACATACTACTGCCTTTCCTTTGGAGCTCCTCTGGAACAGAAGTCCACCTGCACCAACAGAGAACGCGTCCACTTCCAGTGAGAACTGCCGAGATACGTCAGGATGATGGAGGATCGAGGCTGAAGTGAACGCTTTCTTGAGGCTAATAAATGCGGACTCTGCCTCTGGAGTCCACACTTTGGCGTTCACACCCTTCTTGGTAAGGGTCGAGATGGGAGACGTCAGAGAAGAGAAGTTAGGAATAAACTGCCGGTAGAAATTGGCTAATCCCAGGAACCGCTGTATGGCCCTTAAGCCTTGGGGACGTGGCCACTCCAGGACAGCCTTCACTTTCTCAGGATCCATCTTGAGGCCTTGATCCGAGATGATGTAGCCCAGGAAGGGCAGAGAACTCTTCTCAAAAACGCACTTCTCCAGCTTGGCGTATAAATGATTCTCCCTCAACCGTAGTAGAACCTGATGGACATGCCTCCGATGAGTCGTCTGATCTGGGGAGAAAATCAAAATATCATCGAGATAAACAACAACACAGACATAGAGTAGATCTCGGAAGATGACGTTAACGAACTCCTGAAACACTGCGGGAGCGTTACACAGTCCGAAGGGCATCACCAGGTATTCGTAGTGCCCGTCCCGGGTGTTAAATGCCGTCTTCCATTCGTCACCCTGGCGAATCCGGACTAGATTGTAAGCCCCACGCAGGTCTAGCTTAGAAATTTTTTGGGCACCTCCTATGCGATCAAATAGCTCAGAGATGAGTGGCAACGGGTATTTGTTCTTGACTGTGATCAGGTTGAGGCCCCTGTAGTCAATGCAGAGACAAAGGGATCCATCCTTCTTTTTAACGAAGAAGAATCCAGCCCTGGCCGGGGAGGAAGATTTTCGTATAAAACCCCTCTCCAGATTCTCCTTGATATAGGCCGACATGGATAGAGACTCAGGCAAGGAGAGAGGATATACCCGTCCACGGGGAAGAGAGGCATTAGGAACCAGTTCAATGGGGCAGTCATAGGTGCGATGTGGAGGCAGCGTCTCAGCCTCCTTTTTGCTGAAAACCACTGCATACTGAGCAAAAAGGGGAGGCAGTCCCGACAGCGACTGAGGCAGAGAAGGCTTGACAGGATGGATCTGCAACAGACAACGACCATGGCACTTGGAGACCCATTGGAGAACCTCTCCAGAATTCCAGTCCAGGACTGGGGCATGTAGTCGAAGCCAAGGCAGGCCCAGCAGAACAGGATTGATGGTCTTGGGCAAAACAAGGAACGAAATAAATTCAGAATGAAGTACTCCAACCTGGAGCTTCAACGGCTTGGTTTTAGAGATAATGGGATCAGGCAGAGGCAGTCCATTAACTGAGGCAACAGCCAAAGATGTCTCCAGGGGAACTGTGGGCAGCTGAAGATGATCCACAAGCTCTTTCTGGATGAAATTTGCAGCCGATCCAGAGTCAAGATAGGCAGAGACTTGATGCGTCCTGTCGCCGGATACCAGGGTCACAGGAATAGTCAATTTGGAAGCGAATCCTCTGTTAGATTCCGTTCCACCTAGGGTTGTCTCTCCAACCAATCCTAGGCAATGGGGTCTCTCCGGCCTCTGGGGGCACATAAGCACAATATGGCCTCCATGGCCGCAATACAAACAAAGTCCAGAAGTGCGTCTGTGTTATTTCTCCTGGGTAGACAACTTAACATAATTACTCTGCATCGGGTCCTCTGGTGGGACGACTGAGGAGGATTGCGGGACAGCAGAATCCAGCCTGGGAAGTTCTCTCCCCCGGAGAACCTCTTGGGAACGTTCCCGGATCCTCATGTCGACATGGGAGGCGAGTAGGATAAGATCGTCCAGGGTAGATGGCAGATCGCGAGCAGCCAGCTCGTCCTTGATCCCTGAAGACAGTCCCTGCCAGAATGTAGCCACTAAAGCCTCGTTGTTCCAGGTCAATTCAGCAGCCAGGATACGGAACTGAATGGCATACTCGCCCACGGAGAGGTCTCCCTGGTGTAGGGTCAGCAAGGATGCAGCAGCCGAAGAAACTCTCCCAGGTTCCTCAAAGATCAAGCGGAAGGTCTGTAAGAAGCACTGCAAGTCCCGGGTCTCTGGTCCCTGATGTTCCCACCGAGGATTGGCCCATGCCAGGGCTTTGCCGGTAAGGAGAGAGATGATGAAGGCGATCCTGACGTCATCCGAACAGAAGGACCTGGCATGTAGTCTGAAATGGATCAGGCACTGATTCAAAAATCCCCTGCAGGACCTCGGATCTCTGTCATAGCGTGGAGATAGCGGCAAGAAACACAGTGGGTTGGTACCGGTACAGAAAGGAAGTGTAGCAGGCGGAACCGCAGGAACGGGTGCGGTGATGACTGTGGTTGGAGCAAGCAGCCGATGGGCTATGGCGTTCACCGACAGGAGGAGCTGGTCTTGTCGTGACTGGAGATCCTCCATCTCAGCCAGCATGGCTTGTGTAGTCAACGTCTCAGGTTGCAGGTTGACCAGCGGGGTACATGGCCTGAGCGTACTGTCACGGAGCGGGTTAGTGGAACCACTAGGCTGTACCGCCGCAGCGGGGAGGCAGCTGGCCAAACAACAGGACACCCCAGAAATACAATGTCCCGCACAAGGGTACCTGAATAGTCCAGATGGTGGCCGCAGCTCTGGCACAGATGAGATGGGTGCAGCAGATGGCGCCAAACGTGGCGGATGACACAGGAGCCGCAAGTTGCGCCAGACGTGGCGGATTCCTCCGGGCGTGGCAGATAACACAGGACGTGGCGGATTCCTCCGGACGTGGCAGATGACACAGGACGTGGCGGATTCCTCCAGACGTGGCAAATGACACAGGACATGCCGGATTCCTCCAGACGTGGCAGATGACACAGGACGTGGCAGATTCCTCTGGACATGTCAGATGACACAGGACGTGGCAGGTGACACAGGACGTGGCACTACTTGATACTAGGGCAAAGCACGGGAAACAGGAACGGGGAACAAGGTACGGGTAACAAATGGAACGGGAAACACTAAGGGACCATTTGCAAGACAGACTGGGAAAACTAACAACGCTCAGGCATCGAACTAGGGGGCTGGACCCCTCTTATAGCCCAGGGTACTCACGGGTCAAAGGTCGTTCAAGATGTCCGTTGCGCGCGCTGCCCCTTTAAGAGCAGGGACGAGCGTGCACGCGCACCCTGCGGGTTCCGGCGGAGGTGAGTGGATGCAAGCGCTGGCGTCTCCTGAGGAGGAGGCTGGGGCCAGCGCTTGCCGACTCGTGGCTGCGGCTGTCAGCAGGAGGCTGCAGCTGACAGCCCGCAGCCACGGACATTACAGTATCCCCCCTCTTACGCCCCCTCTTCTTGGTACCGGGGCGAGAGAGAAACTTCTTTAGAAGAGTAGGGGCAGTGAGGTTCTCCTCTGGCTCCCAGGACCTCTCGTCGGGACCAAACCCCCTCCAATCCACCAAATAAAAGGTCTTTCCTCTCACTCTCTTGGTGTCCAAGATCTCCTTGACCTCAAAGATGTCCGAGGAGCCGCTGGGAGCAACCGCAGGGCTGGGAGTCTTGGAATAGCGGTTTAGGATCACAGACTTCAGGAGGGAGACGTGGAAAGAGTAGGGAATCCTGAGGGTAGGAGGCAGCCGAAGCTTGTAGGCGACAGGATTGATCTGCTGCAGGACCTCGAATGGTCCAAGGAACCTGGGAGGGAACTTGTATGAGGGCACCCTCAAGCGAATGTTCCGAGAGGACAGCCAGACTTTAGTCCCCGGAAGAAACTGAGGTGGCTCTCTTCTCTTAGTATCTGCCTTTCGCTTCATGCGATCTACTGCCAGCAAAATAGAGGGCCGGGTCTGTTGCCAGATTTGCAGGAAGTCCCCATATGCAGAGTCAGCAGCGGGAACCTGAGATGAAGTCGACACAGGAAGAGGGACTCTGGGATGTTGACTGTACACGATGTGAAACGGAGTGGAAGTGGTGGACTCACTTGTGTGGTTGTTGTAAGAAAATTCGGCCCATCGTAGAAGCTGGACCCAGTTATCGTGCTGTGAAGAGATGAAGTGGCGGAGATAATTCTCCATGATCTGGTTGATCCTCTCAACTTGCCCATTGGACTGGGGGTGATAGGCAGAGGAAAAGTCCAATCTCACTGACAAGACAAGTGAGCCCTAATCTACCCGCCACTCAGTCCCTGCCTACTTGCAACGACCCGCCCTAGGCGACGGGGTACAACTGGGCGACGGTCCCTACGCTCAATAAGTGCACGACAGACAAACAGACAAAGAGCTAGGGGGAGAAAGGGGAAGTTGCCCACGGCAACACCGTGAGCAACAAGAGAAGTGAAAAAAGCTGAGTCAAACCAGGAGAGTACGAGGTGCCAAACGCAGAGCAGGAGAGTAGTGAACAAGCCGAGTCAAACCAGGCATGTACAAGGTACCAAACGCAGAGCAGGAGAGTAGTCAGCAAGCCAGGGTCAATATAAAGCAAGGACAAATAGTACAAGAAGCTGCAGCAGGGCCAGGAAACCAAACGACAAGAATCACAAGCAAGGAGGAACAGGAAAGGCAGGTATAAATAGACAGAGGGCGGGAGCTAGCTCCATCTGGCCAGGCTGTGATAGGTTCTCCCACTCCTAAGCCTGCCACCCTGAGTGGTGGAAGATGGAGTCAGTCTCACAGACATAGAAGCAGGTGCAGACTGATTATCTATGGGCGTAGACCCAGAAGCTGTGCCTGGCAGATCCTTTACAGTACCCCCCTTTTATGAGGGGCCACCGGACCCTTTCTAAGTGGACCTGGTTTACTGGGGAAACTAAGGTGAAACCTCCTGACCAATATCCCAGCGTGAACATCCCGAGCGGGTACCCAAGTCCTCTCCTCAGGCCCGTATCCTCTCCAATGGACCAGGTACTGGAGGGAGCCTTGGACCATCCTGCTGTCCACAATCTTGGCCACCTCGAATTCTGCCCCCTCAGGGGTGAGAACAGTGACCGGAGGTTTCCTCGAGGGAGCCAAGGACGGGGAGCAGCGTTTAAGGAGGGAGGCATGGAACACGTCGTGTATACGAAAAGATGGGGGCAACTCCAGTCGGAAGGAGACAGGATTTAGGACTTCAATGATCTTGTATGGCCCTATAAACCGGGGAGCAAACTTCTTGGACGGGACCTTAAGGCGCAAATTTTTAGACGATAGCCACACCAGATCCCCGACCATAAACAAGGGGTTACCAGAACGTTTTCTATCTGCCTGAGTTTTTTGTATGCTCTGGGACGCCTCTAGGTTCTTCTGAACCTGAGCCCAGACTGTGCACAGTTCTCGATGAACGACCTCTACTTCGAGATTGTTGGAGCTACCAGTTGAAACGGAAGAGAACCGTGGATTAAACCAAAAATTACAGAAAAAGGGGGAGACCCCTGACGAGTTACTGACCCGGTTATTAAGGGAAAATTCGGCGAGGGGAATGAATGAGACCCAATCATATTGACAGTCAGAGATAAAACACCTTAAATATATTTTTCTAAAGACTGATTAGTCCTCTCAGTTTGGCCATTAGTTTCAGGATGGAAGGCAGAGGAGAAGGACAGATCAATCTCCAACTTTTTACAGAAGGCTCTCCAAAACAATGAAACAAATTGTACCCCTCTATCAGAAACAATATTGACAGGGACCCCATGGAGACGCAGGATGTGTTTGACAAACAAGGTAGCTAACGTCTTAGCATTGGGTAGTTTCTTGAGGGGCACAAAATGGCACATCTTACTGAAGCGGTCTACTACAACCCACACCACCGACTTACCTTGAGATGGAGGCAAATCGGTGATAAAAATCCATGGAGATATGGGTCCAAGGTCTCTTGGGAATGGGCAAAGAACATAGTAAGCCCGCTGGTCGGGACCTGGGAGTCTTGGACATAGCACAAACTTCACAAGCGGCGACGTAGGCCTTAACGTCTTTAGGCAACCCAGGCCACCAATAGTTTCTGGCAATGAGGTGCTTGGTACCCAGGATGCCTGGATGGCCAGATAGTGCAGAGTCATGATTTTCCCTAAGTACCCTTAGCCGGAATTGCAGGGGAACAAACAGCTTGTTCTCAGGAAGGCTCCCGGGAGCTGAACCTTGATCAGCCGCAATTTCAGAGACTAAGTCAGAATCAATAGCGGAAATGATTATACCTGGAGGCAAAATACAAGCAGGAGCTTCCTCCGAAGGAGGGCTGACCATGAAGCTACGTGACAGTGCATCAGCCTTAACATTTTAAAACCCAGCCCTATAGGTAACCACAAAGTTGAATCTGGTAAAAAATAACGCCCAACGAGCTTGTCTCGGGTTTAGCCTCTGGGCAGATTCTAGGAAAACCAGATTCTTGTTGTCGGTAAGGACCGTTACCTGGTGCCTAGCCCCCTCCAGGAAGTGGCGCCACTCTTCAAATGCCCATTTAATGGCTGAGAGTTCGCGGTTGCCAATATCATAGTTACTCTCAGTGGGTGAAAACTTCCTGGAGAAGTAGGCACAGGGACGGAGATGGGTGAGGGATCTGGTACCCTGGGACAAGACAGCCCCCACTTCCACCTCTTTGATGCGGATAAGGTTATAAGCCCCCCGTAGATCAAACTTAGAGAACCATTGGGCCCCCTGAACCTGATTAAAGAGATCAGGAATCAGAGGAAGGGGATACTGGTTCCTTAAAGTGACCTTATTCAAGCTTCGGTAGTCAATGCATGGCCTAAGACCACCATCCTTCTTCCCTACAAAGAAGAAGCCAGCACCTACCGGAGAAGTAGAGGGGTGAATGTAACCCTTGGCCAAGCATTCCTGGATATACTCTCTCATGGCTTCACGTTCGGAACAAGAGAGATTAAATATCCTACCCTTAGGGAGCTTAGCTCCTGGTACCAAATTGATTGCGCAATCATATTCTCTATGAGGAGGTAACACTTCGGAGGCCTCCTTAGAGAAAACATCAGCGAAGTCCTGAACAAACTCAGGTAGCGTGTTCACCTCCTCAGGGGGAGAAATAGAATTAACAGAAAAACATGACGCCAAGCATTCATTACCACACTTGGTAAGGTCCCCAGAATTCCAGTCAAACGTGGGATAATGCAACTGCAACCAGGGAAGGCCTAAAACCAAATCGGACGATAATCCCTGCATCAACCGTACAGAGCACTGCTCCAAATGCATGGAGCCAACAAGGAGTTCAAAAACAGGGGTATGCTGTGTAAAATAACCATTAGCAAGAGGAGTGGAGTCGATACCCACTACCGGGACAGGTTTAGGCAAATCAATCAAAGGCATAGCTAGAGACATAGCAAATTCCACAGACCTGATATTAGCAGAAGACCCTGTATCCACGAAGGCACTGCTGGTAGCAGACCTACCACCAAAAGAGACCTGAAAGGGAAGCAAGATTTTATTACGTTTCATATTTACGGGAAATACCTGTGCGCCCAAGTGACCTCCCCGATGATCACTTAGGCGCAGAAGTTCTCCGGCTGCATTCTTACGCCTAGTACAGTTGTTCACTTGATGTTTGTCATCCCCACAGTAGAAGCAGAGACCATTCTTCCTGCGGAAATCTCTACGTTGTTGGGGGGACACGGAGGCCCCGAATTGCATAGGTACCTCCGAGTCTTCCGGGGAGGAAAGAAGCAACGGAACCTTGGGAGGCCTCATGGGGGAGTCAGAGGAGAAAACATCAAGACGTTCAAGTCGTCGTTCCCTGAGACGTCGGTCAAGTCGTACCGCTAAAGCCATAACCTGGTCTAGGGAGTCAGAAGAGGGATAACTAACTAGCAGGTCTTTCAGGGCGTTCGACAGACCCAACCTAAACTGGCACCTTAAGGCAGGGTCATTCCACCGAGAAGCTACGCACCACTTCCTAAAGTCAGAGCAATACTCCTCAACAGGTCTCTTACCCTAAAGTAAGGTCACCAGCTGACTCTCGGCAAAAGCAGTCTTGTCAGTCTCGTCATAGATGAGTACGAGAGCAGAAAAGAAAAGATCAACGGAGGAAAGTTCAGGGGCGTCAGGAGCCAAGGTGAAGGCCCATTCTTGGGGCCCTTCCTGGAGCCGGGACATAATTCTACCCACCCGCTGGCTCTCAGAACCTGAGGAGTGGGGCTTTAAACGAAAATAGAGCCTACAACTCTCCCGAAAGGAGAGAAAAGTCTTCCGGTCCCCAGAGAACCGGTCGGGCAACTTGAGGTGGGGTTCAAGAGGTGAGGTGAGGGGGACTACCATGGTAGCATCAGGCTGGTTGACCCTCTGCGCCAGGGCCTGGACCTGTAGGGAGAGACCCTGCATTTGCTGAGCCAGGGTCTCAAGGGGGTCCATAGTGGTGTCAGGGACCAGGGTAGACTAGGTATGGGCTTGTGATTATGTAATGACGGGAGTGGGGAGACAGACAATTGAGCCCTAATCTAACCGCCACTCAGTTCCTGCCTACTTGCAACGACCCGCCCTAGGCGACGGGGTACAACTGGGCGACGGTCCCTACGCTCAATAAGTGCACGACAGACAAACAGACAAGGGTACAAAGAGTTAGGGGGAGAAAGGGGAAGTTGCCCACGGCAACACCGTGAGCAACAAGAGAAGTGAACAAGCCGAGTCAAACCAGGAGAGTACGAGGTGCCAAACGCAGAGCAGGAGAGTAGTGAACAAGCCGTGTCAAACCAGGAGTGTACGAGGTACCAAACGCAGAGCAGGAGAGTAGTCAGCAAGGCGGGGTCAATATAAAGCAAGGACAAATAGTGCAAGAAGCTGCAACAGGGCCAGGAAACCAACAGAGAAGAATCACAAGCAAGGAGGAACAGGAAAGGCAGGTATAAATAGACAGAGGGTGGGAGATAGCTCCGTCTGGCCAGGCTGTGATAGGTTCTCCCACTCCTAAGCCTGCCACCCTGAGTGGTGGAAGATGGAGTCAGTCTCACAGACAAAGAAGCAGGTGCAGACTGATTATCTATGGGCGTAGACCCAGAAGCTGTGCCTGGCAGATCCTTTACACTCACATCCAGGAGTTTACAGAGGGCTCTCCAGAACCTTGAGGTAAACTGAACCTCCCGGTCGGACAGAATGTGAAGAGGCAAGCCATGCAAGCGGAAGATGTGCTGAATGAAGAGACTTGCCAGACGAGGAGCAGATGGTACAAAATGAGCCATCTTAGAGAACCGGTCCACCACCACCCAGACAGTGTTACATCCTGCTGAGGGGGGGAGGTCTGTGACAAAGTCCATCGCAATGTGCTGCCAGGGGGCATTGGGTACAGGCAGAGGTTGAAGCAGACCGGCAGGCTTGGAGTGAGTCACTTTGTTAGAGGCACACACCGTGCAAGAAGAGACAAAGTCCAGAACATCCTTAGATAGCGTGGACCACCAAAAGTGACGAGCAAAGTGACGAGCAATCAGGTCTCGGGTTTTACGGACACCGGCGTGCCCAGCAAGTTTAGAACTATGTACCCAGCAGAGATGTCTCTAACCTGCAGAGGATTAGCAGTGACAATGCAGGACGGGTCAATGATGGTCTGAAGGGACTCCACCGTGTCTTCCGTCTCAAACGATCTGGACAGGGCATCGGCCCTCACATTCTTGTCCGCGGGACGGTAGTGGAGCACAAACAGAAAACGGGTGAAGAACAGCGACCACCTGGCTTGACGAGGATTAAGTCTTTGAGCAGACTGAAGGTAAGTGAGGTTCTTGTGGTCGGTGAAGATCAGGATGGGGTGAGCAGCGCCCTCGAGAAGATGTCTCCACTCCTCCAGAGCCAATTTGATAGCCAGCAGCTCCCGATCTCCAATGGAGTAGATGCGCTCAGCAGAAGAAAACAGTCTAGAGTAGTAGCCACATACTACTGCCTTTCCTTTGGAGCTCCTCTGGAACAGAAGTGCACCTGCACCAACAGAGGACGCGTCCACTTCCAGTGAGAACTGCCGAGATACGTCAGGATGATGGAGGATCGAGGCTGAAGTGAACGCTTTCTTCAGGCTAATAAATGCGGACTCTGCCTCTGGAGTCCACACTTTGGCGTTCACACCCTTCTTGGTAAGGGTCGAGATGGGAGACGTCAGAGAAGAGAAGTTAGGAATAAACTGCCGGTAGAAATTGGCGAATCCCAGGAACCGCTGTATGGCCCTTAAGCCTGGGGGACGTGGCCACTCCAGGACAGCCTTCACTTTCTCAGAATCCATCTTGAGGCCTTGATCCGAGATTATGTAGCCCAGGAAGGGCAGAGAACTCTTTTCAAAGACGCACTTCTCCAGCTTGGCGTATAAATGATTCTCCCTCAACCGTAGTAGAACATGACGGACATGCCTCCGATGAGTCGTCTGATCTGGGGAGAAAATCAAAATATCATCGAGATAAACAACAACACAGACATAGAGTAGATCTCGGAAGATGACGTTAACGAACTCCTGAAACACTGTGGGAGCGTTACACAGTCCGAAGGGCATCACCAGGTATTCGTAGTGCCCGTCCCGGGTGTTAAATGCCGTCTTCCATTCGTCACCCCGGCGAATCCGGACTAGATTGTAAGCCCCATGCAGGTCTAGCTTAGAAAAGTTTTTGGCCCCTCGTATGCGATCAAATAGCTCAGAGATGAGTGGCAATGGGTATTTGTTCTTGACTGTGATCAGGTTGAGGCCCTGTAGTCAATGCAGGGACGAAGGGATCCATCCTTCTTTTTAACGAAGAAGAATTCAGCCTTGGCCGGGGAGGAAGATTTCTGTATAAAACCCCTCTCCAGATTCTCCTTGATATAGGCCGACATGGATAGAGACTCAGGCAAGGAGAGAGGATATACCCGTCCACGGGGAAGAGAGGCATTAGGAACCAGTTCAATGGGGCAGTCATAGGTGCGATGTGGAGGCAGCGTCTCAGCCTCCTTTTTGCTCAAAACATCTGCATACTGAGCAAAATGGGGAGGCAGTCCCGACAGCGACTGAGGCAGAGAAGGCTTGACAGAATGGATCTGCAACAGACAACGACCATGGCACTTTGAGCCCCATTGGAGAACCTCTCCAGAATTCAAGTCCAGGACTGGGGCATGTAGTCGAAGCCAAGGCAGGCCCAGCAGAACAGGATTGATGGCCTTGGGCAAAACAAGGAACGAAATAAATTCAGAATGAAGTACTCCAACCTGGAGCTTCAACGGCTTGGTTTTAGAGATAATGGGATCAGGCAGAGGCAGTCCATTAACTGAGGCAACAGCCAAAGATGTCTCCAGGGGAACTGTGGGCAGCTGAAGATGATCCACAAGCTCTTTCTGGATGAAATTTGCAGCCGAGCCAGAGTCAAGATAGGCAGAGACTTGATGCGTCCTGTCGCCGGATACCAGGGTCACAGGAATAGTCAATTTGGAAGTGAATCCTCTGTTAGATTCCGTTCCACCTAGGGTTATCTCTCCAACCAATCCTAGGCAATGGGGTCTCTCCGGCCTCTGGGGGCACAGACGCACAATATGGCCTCCATGGCCGCAATACAAAGTCCAGAAGTGCGTCTGCGTTGTTTCTCCTGGGTAGACAACTTAACATAATTACTCTGCATCGGGTCCTCTGGTGGGACGACTGAGGAGGATTGCGGGACAGCAGAATCCAGCCTGGGAAGTTCTCTCCCCCGGAGAACCTCTTGGGAACATTCCCAGATCCTCATGTCGACACGGGAGGCGAGTAGGATAAGATCGTCCAGGGTAGATGGCAAATCGCGAGCAGCCAGCTCGTCCTTGATACCTGAAGACAGTCCATGCCAGAATGTAGCCACTAAAGCCTCGTTGTTCCAGGTCAATTCAGCAGCCAGGATACGGAACTGAATGGCATACTCGCCCACGGAGAGGTCTCCCTGGTGTAGGGTCAGCAATGATGCAGCAGCCGAAGAAACTCTCCCAGGTTCCTCAAAGATTGAGCGGAAGGTCTGTAAGAAGCACTGCAAGTCCCGGGTCTCTGGTCCCTGATGTTCCCACAGAGGATTGGCCCATGCCAGGGCTTTGCCGGTAAGGAGAGAGATGATGAAGGCGATCCTGACGTCATCCGAACATAAGGACCTGGCATGTAGTCTGAAATGGATCAGGCACTGATTCAAAAATCCCCTGCAGGACCTCGGATCTCTGTCATAGCGTGGAGATAGCGGCAAGAAACACAGGAGGTTGGTGCGGGTACAGACAGGAAGTGTAGCAGGCGGAACCGCAGGAACGGGTGCGGTGATGACTGTGGTTGGAGCAAGCAGCCGGTGGGCTATGGCGTTCAACGACAGGAGGAGCTGGTCTTGTCGTGACTGGAGATCCTCCATCTCAGCCAGCATGGCTTGTGTAGTCAACGTCTCAGGTTGACCAGCGGGGTCCATGGCCTGAGCGTACTGTCACGGAGCGGGTTAGTGGACCCACTAGGCCGTACCGCCGCAGCGGGGAGGCAGCTGGCCAAACAACAGGACACCCCAGAAATACAATGTCCCGCACAAGGGTACCTGAAGAGTCCAGATGGTGGCCGCAGCTCTGGCACAGATGAGATGGGTGCAGCAGATGGCGCCAAACGTGGCGGATGACACAGGAGCCGCAAGTTGCGCCAGACGTGGCGGATTCCTCCGGGCGTGGCAGATAACACAGGACGTGGCGGATTCCTCCGGACGTGGCAGATGACACAGGACGTGGCGGATTCCTCCAGACGTGGCAGATGACACAGGACGTGCCGGATTCCTCCAGACGTGGCAGATGACACAGGACGTGGCAGATTCCTCTGGATGTGGCAGATGACACAGGACGTGGCAGATGACACAGGACGTGGCACGACTTGATACTAGGGCAAAGCACGGGAAACAGGAACGGGGAACAAGGTACGGGTAACAACAGGAACGGGAAACACTAAGGGACCATTTGCAAGACAGACTGGGAAAACAAACAACGCTCAGGCATCGAACTAGGGGGCTGGACCCCTTCTTATAGCCCAGGGTACTCACGGGTCAAAGGTCGTTCAAGATGTCCGGTGCGCGCGCTGCCCCTTTAAGAGCGGGGACGAGCCTGCGGGTTCCGGCGGAGGTGAGTGGATGCAAGCGCTGGCGTCTCCTGAGGTGGAGGCTGGGGCCAGCGCTTGCCGACTCGTGGCTGCTTCTGTCAGCGGGAGGCTGGAGCTGACAGCCCGCAGCCACGGACATTACAACCCTTTTCTGCCAACTTTTTTAACGTTGACCATATTCTCTACATACTCTGAGTTCTCATGATCCCCATATCTCTGGCTAGACCCTAAATATAAGTAAACGGCAAACGGAGGAGTTCTATTACTGATAGCATTAAGCCGCTGCAACCATGTGAAGTAGTAGCAATATTCAAGACACACGGCCACATCCTGGGCCTAGCTCCACTACTGTGCACTCTATAGCCGCAAGAGATCAGTCCGAGCCACTTATATACATGTGGCTTTGTATCAGATGAGTTTGGAGCCAAAGAAATTCTACCCCTTGTAAAACTGTCAGAGAAACCCCTACATGACGAACACCTGCAGCCCCAACCATTTACGCGGCTTAATCCAAATTCTGATAAAGAGAAGTGCTCCACTCTATACACTCAGGTGCAGTAGATAGCTTTTCAGTACCACAACTTCCACAAAACCCCTTCCTGCCAACTTTTTTAACCTTGACCATATTCTCTACCTACTCTAAGTTCTCATGATCCCCATATCTCTGGCCAGACCCTAAATATAAGTAAACTATACAATTCAGATTCCTCTGCTTACTTGAGTGAATGTTATAGAGAATGGAACTCCACTAAACTACTGCTGGACTGTTTTTGCTTCTGTTTCTGAAAGGCTTGGCTTTTCTATAAGCCAGGATGGCCGAGCGCTGCGTTCAGGTCGCAGTCTCCCCTGGAGGTGTGGGTTCAAATCCCACTTCTGACAACACATCTTTTCTTAACCCCTTCCCGCTCCTGGACGTACTATTAGGTCATGGCAGCTGTATCGTTCGCGCTCCATGACCTAATAGTACGTCTCCTAGGACCGATCGCTGTGTCCCCGCTGATTAACCCCTTAAAAGCCGCGTTCTATAGAGATAAAACTGCCATCGCCGGCCTGCTACACGACAGCGGCCGGCGATGGTGACTATGGCAACTGGACACCGGCTATGCCAGAGACGGAAGCCTAGTGGGTCCTGACGAAGTCTAATACAGTTCTAATACACTGCACTACACTAATTGCAGTGTATTAGAATAGCGATCAGGGCCTCCTGCCCTCAAGTCCCCTAGTGGGATAAAGTAAAAAAAGATGTGTGAAAATAAAAGTTTTAAAAGTAAAAATCCCCCTTTTTTTCCTGATCAGTCATTTATTATTAATAAAAACATATAAACAAACAAATAAACTATACATAATTGGTATCGCCGTGTCCGTAACGGCCTGAACTACAAAATTATTTCGTTATATATCCCGCACGGTGAACGCCGTAAAAGAAAATAATAATAAACCGTACCACAATCACAATTGTTTAGTCACTTCACCTCCCAAAAAATGGAATAAAAAGAGATCAAAAAGTCGCATGTACCTAAAAATGGTTCTGATCGAAACTACAGTTCGTTACGCAAAAAATAAGTCGTCGCAAGGCTTTATTGATAGAAAAATAAAAAAGTTCTGGCGCTTAGAATAAGGTAACACAAAAAGTGAATGATTTTTTACAAAACGTATTTTATTGTGCAAACGCCATAAGACATTAAAAAAAACTATAAACATCTGGTATCGCCGTAACCGTATCGCCCCGCAGAATAAAGTGAATATGTCATTTATAGCGCACGGTGAATGCTGTAAAAAAAAATTGAATAAAAAAACAATAGTAGAATTGTGGTTTTTTAGTCACCATGCCACCTAAAAATAGAATAAAAACTGATCAAAAAGTCGCATGCACCCCAAGAAAACTACAATGGATTCCTCAAGGGATCTAGTTTCCAAATTGGGGTCACTTTTGGGGGGTTGCCAATGTTTTGGCACCGCAAGACCTCTTCAAATCTGGGCAATACGTATTAAGTTGCGTTTCTCTGATAAATCCTTTTGGGTTATAAAAAAAATGGTATAAAGAGGATTTTCTGACAAAAATAAAAATGTAAATTTCACCTCTACTTTGCTCTAAATTTCTGTGAAACACCTAAAGGGTTCATAAACTTTCTAAATGCTGTTGTGAATACTTTGAGGGGTCTAGTTTCTAAAATGGGGTATTTCATAGGGGTTACTAATATATGGGCCCCTCAAAGCAACTTCAGAACTGAACTGTAACCAAAAAAAATAAATCAATTAAGCAATACTTTGCTTCTTACATTATACTGATAATGAGCCGTGCCCACCCCGAGATGACCCCAGTTTTGACCGTTTGTATAAACGGAGACCCCTATTAGACCGTTTCAGTGCCCGGTTTTCCCAAGCATACACCCCCGAGAAGTGTATTTCTATTGATGAGTCCCTGGTACATTTTAAAGGGAGGGTTCAATTCCGCGAGTACCTGCCGGGTAAGAGGGCAAGGTATGGCGTGAAGATGTATAAGCAGTGCGAGAGTGCATCAGGGTATACCTATAGGTTTAGGATATATGAAGGAAAGGCCACCCCCAAACCAGACTGCATCCTGGACTACAATAGGTACATGGGAGGGATGGACTTGTCAGATCAAGCCCTACAGCGCCATGCGGTGTGGTATAAGAAGTTGGCCGGGCACATCATACAGATGGCATTGTACAATGCGTACGTGCTACATCGATGTACAGGCCAGAGGGGAACTTTCCTGGAATTTCAAGAGGTGGTTATCAAGAACCTAATCTTTAGGGACCAAGAAGGGGGGGCACCCAGTACTTCTGGAAGCGAGGCCACACGCATCGTACCAGGGCAACACTTTCCAGGAGAAGTTCCCCAAACTGGCAAGAAGGGAAAAAGTCAAAATGGGTGCAAAGTCTGCTATAAGAGGGCGATAAGGGATGACACAATATATCAATGTGACACGTGTCCCGAATAACCAGAGCTCTGTATGAAAGAGTGTTTTAACCCCTTAAGGACGCAGCCTTGTTTTGGCCTTAAGGCTCAGAGCCCATTTTTCAAATCTGACATATTTCACTTTATGTGGTAATAACGTGGGAATGCTTAAACCTACCAAAGCGATTCTGAGATTGTTTTCTCGTGACACATTGGGCTTCATGTTCGTGGTAAAATTTGGTCGATATATTCAGTGTTTATTGGTGAAAAATTGCAAAATTTAGAGAAAATTTTGAAAAAATTGCATTTTTCAGAATTTAAATGCATCTGCTTGTAAAACAGACGGTTATACCACCCACACTAGTCACTAGTTCACATTTCCCATATGTCTACTTTAGATTGGCATCGTTTTTTGAACATTCTTTTATTTTTCTTGGACGTTACAAGGCTTAGAACATAAACAGCAATTTCTCATATTTTTAAGAAAATGTCAAATGCCTTTTATTTAAGGTACCTGTTCAGTTCTGAAGTGGCTTTGAGCGGCCTATGTATTAGAAAACCCTGATAAAACACCCCATTTTAAAAACTAGACCCCTCAAAGTATTCAAAACAGCATTTAGAAAGTTTTTTAACCCTTCAGGCATTTCACAGGAATTAAAGCAAAGTGGAGGTGAACTTTGCAAAGTTCTTTTTTCTTGCGGAATTTCAATTTTATTCATTTTTTTTTCTGTAACACAGAAGGTTTTACCAGAGAAACACTACTAAATATGTATTGTCCAGATTCTGCAGTTTTTAGAAATGTCCCACATGTGGCCCTACTGCGCTCGTGGACTAAAACACAAGCCCTAGAAGCAAAGAAGCACCTATTGCATTTTGAGTCCTCTTTTTTATTAGAATATATTTTAGGCAGCATGCCAGGTTTGAAGAGGTGTTGAGGTGCCAAAACAGTAGGAATCCCCCAATAGTGACCCCATTTTGGAAACTACACCCCTCAAGGAATTAATTTATGGTTGTTGTTACCATTTTGACCGCACAGTTTTTTCACAGCACGTATTTGAATTGGGCTGTGAAATGAAAAAAATGTCATTTTTTCCAATAAAATGTCATTTGTGATCAAAATTTCTTATTTTCACAGGGAACAAAATACCCCATTTGGTTGCCCAATTTGTCCTTAGTGTGGCAATACCCCATTTGTGGTGATAAACTGCCGTTTGGGCCCATGGGAGGGCTCAGAAGGAAAGGAGCGCTATATGTTTGTTGGAGTCCAGATTTTGCTGGATTGGTTTTCGGGTGCCATGTCGCATTTGCAGAGCCTCAGGGGTATCAAAGCAATGGAAACCCACCAAAAGTGACCCCATTTTGGAAACTACACCCCTCAAGGAATTCATTCATGGTTGTTGTTAGCATTTTGAGCACACAGTTTTTTCACAGCACCTATTTCAATTGGGCTGTGACATTAAAAAAATGACATTTTTTCCAATAAGATGTAATTTTTTATCAAAATTTCTTATTTTCACAGGGAACAAAATGCTCAATTTTGTTGCCCAATTTCTCCTGAGTGCAGCAATACCCCATTTGTGGCAATAAACTGCCGTTTGGGCCCATGGGAGGCCTCAGAAGGGAAGGAGCACTGTGTGTTCTTTGGAGTGTAGATTTTGCTGGTTTGGTTTTCGGGTGCCGTGTCGCATTTGCAGAGCCCCAGAGGTATCAAAGCAATGGAAACCCACCATAAGTGACCCTATTTGGGAAACTACATTCCTCAAGCAATTCATTTATGGGTAATGTGACCATTTAGACCCCATAGTTTCTTCACAGAACTTATTTGAATTGGGCTGGGAATTTTAAAAAAAAATTTTTTTTTCAATAATATGTCGTTTTAGCTCAAAAATTCTTATTTTCACAAGAAATAAAATACTCCATTTTGTTGCCCAATTTGTCCTGAGTGCGGCAATACCCCATTTGTGGTGATAAACTGCCGTTTGGGCCCATGGGAGGGCTCAGAAGGAAAGGAGCGCTGTGTGTTCTTTGGAGTCCAGATTTTGCTGGATTGGTTTTCGGGTGCCATGTCGCATTTGCAGAGCCCCAGAGCTGTCAAAGCAATAGAAACCAATCACAAATGACCCCATTTTGGAAACTACACCCCTCAAGGAATTCATTTATGTGTGTTGTGACTATTTTGACCCCATAGTTTTTTCACAGAACTAATTTGAATTGGGCTGGGAATGAAAACAAACTTATTTTTTTCAAATAATATGTAGTTTTGGCTGAAAATTTCTTATTTTCACAAGAAACAAAATACCCCATTCTGTTGCGCAATTTGTTCTGAGGGCCGCAATACCCCATTTGTTGTGATAAACTGCCGTTTGGGCCCATGGGAGGGCTCAGAAGGAAAGGACCACCATTTGGCCTACTGGGGATTTTCTAGTGCGAAGTCATGTATGCAGAAGCACCTGAGGTACCAGTACAGTTGAAACCCGCAAGAAGTGACCCCGTTTTAAAAACTACACCCTTAAGGCATTCATCTAGAGGTGTAGTGAGCATTTTGACCGGAGACCTACACCCCATAAACTGTAATGTGGGTTCTCCCGGGTATGGCAATACCCTACATGTGGCTGTTATCAGCTGCCTGGGCACACAGCAGGGCTCAGAGGGGAAAGACGAGGGGGGATAAGCTGTGCGGAGTGCATCAGGGTAAGTAAAATTGGGGTAAATTATAAACCAAGGGATGTATGATAAATTTTAAAACACTCTTTCATACAGAGCTCTGGTTATTCAGGACACGTGTCAAATTGATATATTGTGTCATCCCTTATCGCCCTCTTATAGCAGACTTTGCACCTCTTTTGACTTTTTCCCTTCTTGCCAGTTTGGGGAACTTCCCCTGGAAAGTGTTGCCGCCCTGGTACGATGCGTGTGGCCCCGCTTCCAGAAGTACTGGGTGCCCCCCCTTCTTGGTCCCTAAAGATTAGGTTATTGATAATCACCTCTTGAAATTCCAGGAAAGTTCCCGTCTGGCCTGCACATCGACGTAGCATGTACGCACTGTACAATGCCATCTGTATGATGTGCATGGCCAGCTTCTTATACCACACCGCATAGCGCTGTAGGGCTTCAGGACTTGATCTTACAAGTCCATCCCTCCCATGTACCTATTGTAGTCCAGGATGCAGTCTGGTTTGGGGGTGGCCTTTCCTTCATATATCCTAAACCTGTAGGTATACCCTGATGCACTCTCGCAGCTTATACATCTTCACGCCATACCTTGCCCTCTTACCCGGCAGGTACTCGCGGAATTGAACCCTCCCTTTAAAATGTACCAGGGACTCATCAATAGAAATACACTTCTCGGGGGTGTATGCTTGGGAAAACCGGGCACTGGAACGGTCTAATAGGGGTCTCCGTTTATACAAACGGTCAAAACTGGGGTCATCTCGGGGTGGGCACGTCTCATTATCAGTATAATGTAAGAAGCTAAGTATTGCCTCATTTATTTATTTTTTTAGGTTCCAGTTCAGTTCTGAAGTTGCTTTGAGGGGCCCATATATTAGAAACCCCTATGAAATACCCCATTTTAGAAACTAGACCCCTCAAAGTATTCACAACAGCATTTAGAAAGTTTATGAACCCTTTAAGTGTTTCACAAAAATTTAGAGCAAAGTAGAGGTGAAATTTAAATTTTTTTTTTTGTCAGAAAATCCTCTTTATACCATTTTTTTTATAACACAAAAGGATTTATCAGTGAAACGCAACTCAATACTTATTGCCCAGATTCTCCAGTTTTGAGAAATATCCCACATGTGGCCCTAGTGTGGTAATGGACTGAAGCACCGGCCTCCGAAGCAAAGGAGCACCTAGTGGATTTTGAGCCCTCCTTTTTATTAGGCACCATGTCCGGTTTGAAGAGGTCTTGTGCTGCCAAAACATTGGGAACCCCCCAAAAGTGACCCCAATTTGGAAACTAGACCCCTTGAGGAATCCATTGTAGTTTTCTTGGGGTGCATGCGGCTTTTTGATCAGTTTTTATTCTATTTTTAGGTGGCGTGGTGACTAAAAAACAGCAATTCTACTATTGTTTTTTTATTTATTTTTTTACAGCGTTCACCGTGCGCTATAAATAAAATATTCACTTTATTCTGCGGGGCGATACGATTACGGCGATACCATATGTTTATAGGTTTTTTTTATGTCTTATGGCGTTTGCACAATAAAATACGTTTTGTAAACAATCATTCACTTTTTGTGTTACCTTATTCTAAGAGCCATAACGTTTTTATTTTTCAATCAATCAAGCCGTGCGAGGACTTATTTTTTGCGCAACGAACTGTAGTTTCGATCAGTACCATTTTTAGGTACATGCGACTTTTTGATCTCTTTTTATTCCATTTTTTGAGAGGTGAAGTGACCAAAGAATTGTGATTGTGGTACGGTTTATTATTATTTTATTTTACGGCGTTCATTGTGCGGGATAAATAACGAAATAGTTTTGTAGTTCAGGCCGTTACGGACGCGGCGATACCAATTATGTATAGTTTATTTGTTTGTTTATATATTTTTATTAATAATAAATGACTGATAAGGGAAAAGGGGGGATTTTTACTTTTATTACTTTTAAATCTTTTATTTTCTTATTTTTACACATCTTTTTTTAACTTTTTTTTTACTGTATTACTTTGTCCCACTAGGGGACTTGAGGGCAGGAGGCCCTGATCGCTATTCTAATACACTGCACTACATGCGTAGTGCAGTGTATTAGAACTGTCAGCTACTCACTGACAGCAAGCATAGTGGGTCCTGACGTTGTCAGGACCCACTAGGCTTCCGTCTATGGCATAGCCGGACGCCATTGTTTGGTGTCCGGTTGCCATAGTCACCATCGCCGGCCGCTATCGCGTAGCAGGCCGGCGATGGCAGCTTAACCCCTAAAAAGCCGCGATCTCTATAGAACGCGGCTTTTAAGGGGTTAATCAACGGGGACACAGCGATCGGTCCCCGCTGTAGGAGCTGTGACAGCTGCTGAACAAGACAGCAGCTGTCACATCTCCTGTATGTGTCGGGAGGACGGCCGAAACGGCCGTTACTCCCGTGACGTACTATTACGTCATGGATCGCGAACGATACAGCTGCCATGACGTAATAGTACATCAAGGAGCGGGAAGGGGTTAAAATTTATCATACATCCCTTGGTTTATAATTTACCCCAATTTTACTTACCTTGATGCACTCCGCACAGCTTATTCCCCCTCGTCTTTCCCCTCTGGGCTCTGCTGTGTGCCCAGGCAGCTGATAACAGCCACATGTAGGGTATTGCCATACCCGGGAGAACCCACATTACAGTTTATGGGGTGTAGGTCTCCGGTCAAAATGCTCACTACACCTCTAGATGAATACCTTAAGGGTGTAGTTTTTAAAACGGGGTCACTTCTTGCGGGTTTCAACTGTACTGGTACCTCAGGGGCTTCTGCATACATGACTTCGCACTAGAAAATCCCCAGTAGGCCAAATGGTGGTCCTTTCCTTCTGAGCCCTCCCATGGGCCCAAACGCCAGTTTATCACCGCAAATGGGATATTGTGGCACTTAGAACAAATTGCGCAACAGAATGGGGTATTTTGTTTCTTGTGAAAATAAGAAATTTTCAGCCAAAACTACATATTATTTGAAAAAAAAAATTTTGTTTTAATTCCCAGCCCAATTCAAATAAGTTCTGTGAAAAAACTATGGGGTCAAAATGGTCATAACACCCATAAATGAATTCCTTGAGGGATGTAGTTTCCAAACTGGGGTCACTTCTGGTGGGTTTCCATTGCTTTGATACCTCTGGGGCTCTGCAAATGCAACATGGCACCCGAAAACCAATCCAGCAAAATCTGGACTCCAAACAACAAATAGCGCTCCTTTCCTTCTGAGCCCTCCCATGGGCCTAAACGGCAGTTTATCACCACAAATTGGGTATTGCCGCACTCAGGACAAATTGGGCAACAAAATGGAGTATTTTATTTCTTGTGAAAATAAGAATTTTTGAGCTAAAACGACATATTATTGAAAAAAATATTTTTTTTTAAAATTCCCAGCCCAATTCAAATAAGTTCTGTGAAGAAACTATGGGGTCTAAATGGTCACATTACCCATAAATGAATTGCTTGAGGAATGTAGTTTCCCAAATGGGGTCACTTATGGTGGGTTTCCATTGCTTTGATACCTCTGGGGCTCTGCAAATGCGACACGGCACCCGAAAACCAAACCAGCAAAATCTACACTCCAAAGAACACACAGTGCTCCTTCCCTTCTGAGGCCTCCCATGGGCCCAAACGGCAGTTTATCGCCACAAATGGGGTATTGCTGCACTCAGGAGCAATTGGGCAACAAAATGGGGTATTTTGTTCCCTGTAAAAATAAGAAATTTTGATAAAAAATTACATCTTATTGGAAAAAATGACATTTTTTACATTTCACAGCCCAATTCAAATAGGTGCTGTGAAAAAACTGTGCGGTCAAAATTGTAACAACAACCATATTTGAATTCCTTGAGGGGTGTAGTTTCCAAAATGGGGTCACTTCTGGTGGGTTTCCATTGCTTTGATACCTCTGAGGCTCTGCACATGCGACATGGCACCCGCAAACCAATCCAGCAAAATCTGGACTCCAACAAACACATAGCGCTCCTTTCCTTCTGAGCCCTTCCATGGGCCCAAACGGCAGTTTATCACCACAAATGGGGTATTGTCGCACTAAGGACAAATTGGGCAACAAAATGGGGTATTTTGTTCCCTGTGAAAATAAGAAATTATTATCACAAATGACATTTTATTGGAAAAAATTACATTTTTTTAATTTCACAGCCCAATTCAAATACGTGCTGTGAAAAAACTGTGTGGTCAAAATGGTAACAACAACCATAAATGAATTCCTTGAGGGGTGTAGTTTCCAAAATGGGGTCACTATTGGGGGATTCCTACTGTTTTGGCACCTCAACAACTTTTCAAACCTGGCATGCTGCCTAAAATATATTCTAATAAAAAAGAGGCCTCAAAATGCACTAGGTGCTTCTTTGATTCTAGGGCTTGTGTTTTATTCCACGAGCGCAGTAGAGCCACATGTGGGACATTTCTAAAAACTGCAAAATCTGGACAATACATATTTAGTAGTGTTTCTCTGGTAAAACCTTCTGTGTTACAGAAAAATAATTGAATACAATTGAAATTCAGCAAGAAAAATGAAATTTGCAAATTTCACCTACCCTTTGCTTTAATTCCTGTGAAATGCCTGAAGGGTTAAAAAACTTTCTAAATGCTGTTTTGAATACTTTGAGGGGTCTAGTTTTTAAAATGGGCTATTTTATCAGGGTTTCTAATACATAGGCCCCTCAAAGCCACTTCAGAACTCAAGAGGTACCTTAAAAAAAAGGCTTTTGAAATTTTCTTAAAAATATGAGAAATTGCTGTTTATGTTCTAAGCCTTGTAACGTCCAAGAAAAATATAAGAATGTTCAAAAAACGATGCCAATCTAAAGTAGACATATGGGAAATGTGAACTAGTAACTATTTTGGGTGGTATAACCGTCTGTTTTACAAGCAGATGCATTTAAATTCTGAAAAATGCTATTTTTTCTACATTTTCTCTAAATTTTGCAAATTTTCACCAATAAACACTGAATATATCAACCAACTTTTACCACGAACATGAAGCCCAATGAGTCATGAGAAAAAAATATCAGAATCGCTTGGATAGGTTTAAGCATTCCGACGTTATTACCACATAAAGTGAAATATGTCAGATTTGAAAAATGAGGCTGCGTCCTTAAGCATGCTTCAATGTCATTCCGTCAGCACTGCTGAAAAAATAGTAAAAAAAAACACAATGCCGAAACACGCCCCAAAATGTTAGACTCTTCAGATGGCTGGCTTGGCATCCAATCTTGAAAAATTGCGCTTTTGTGTAGGATACGATGACCGAGCAGTCTCTCGGGAAGGCATGGATTTAAATCCCACTTTTGAACACTCATATTTTCTTTAGCATACTTAAATGTGAGACCTTTCACTTATGGAGTAATGAGTCATTCTCCTTGAGCTCCTCCGCTATCCCGGTAGAATTCTGGCACACTGCCTGTAAAGACATCTACAGACTCACCACCAGACGATGAGACAAGTCTGCATCCAGTACAATGAGTGATAGTGCAGCAAAGCTGTCCCACCAACTTCTATGCAGCTGAGCACGGCAAACGGAGGAGTTCTATTACTGATAGCATTAAGCCGCTGCAACCATGTGAAGTAGTAGCAATATTCAAGACACACGGCCACATCCTGGGCCTAGCTCCACTACTGTGCACCCTATAGCCGCGAGAGACCACCCCGAGCAACTTATATACATGTGGCTTTGTATCAGGTGAGTTTGGAGTCAAAGAAATTCTACCCCTTGTAAAACTGTCAGAGAAACCCCTACATGAGGATTACCTGCAGCCCCAACCATTTACGCGGCTTAATCTAAATTCTGCTACAGAGAAGTGCTCCACTCCATACACTCAGGTACAGTAGATAGCTTTTCAGTACCACAACTTTCACAAAACCCCTTTCTGCCAACTTTTTTAACCTTGACCGTTTTCTCTACCTCCCCTGAATTCTCATGATCCCCATATCTCTGGCCAGACCCTAAATATAAGTAAACTATGTAAAACTATACAGATTCCTCTGCTTAATAGAGTGAATGTTATAGAGAATGGAACTCCACTAAACTACTACTGGGTACCTCCCAGGGTAGTTTTTCTGTATTTTCACGTTAAAGCAAGAAAAAGGGTCCTTCAGGACCTCTTTTTTACAGCACTGTTAATCATAAACCAATAACTACAAGATGGAAAAGGACAAGGAACAGTTCTAATCTTTCTATTCTGAATTCCCAAAAACTGGACTCTCAGCATGACTGTTTTTGCTTCAGTTTCTGAAAGGTTTGGCTTTTATATAAGTCAGGATGGCCGAGCAGTCTAAGGTGCTGCGGTAAGGTCGCCTTCTCCCCTGGAGGCGTGGGTTCAAGTCCCACTTCTGACACCACATCTTTTTTTAAACACGTTCAATGTCATTCCGTCAGCACTGCTGAAAAGATAGTAAAAAAAAAAACACAATGCCAAAACACGCCCCAAAATTTTAGACTCTTTAGATGACTGGCTTGGCATCCAATCTTGAAAAATTGCGCTATTGTGTAGGATAGGGTGACCGAGCAGTCTCTCGTGAAGGCGTGTATTTAAATCACACTTTTGAACACTCATATTTTCTTTAGCATACTTAAATGTGAGACCTTTCACTCATGGAGTAATGAGTCATTCTCCTTGAGCTCCTCCGCTATCCCGGTAGAATTCTGGCCAACTGCCTGTAAAGACATCTACAGACTCACCACCAGACCTTGAGACAAGTCTGTATCCAGTACAATAAGTGATAGTGCAGCAAAGCTGTCCCATCAACTTCTATGCAGCTGAGCACGGCAAACGGAGGAGTTCTATTACTGATAGCATTGAGCCGCTGCAACCATGTGAAGTAGTAGCAATATTTAAGACACACGGCCACATCCTGGGCCTAGCTCCACTACTGTGCACTCTATATCCGCAAGAGACCAGCCCGAGCCCCTTATATACATGTGGCTTTGTATCAGATGAGTTTGCAGTCAAAGAAATTCTACCCATTGTAAAACTGTCAGAGAAACCCCTACATGACGAACACCTGCAGCCCCAACCATTTACGCGGCTTAATCTAAATTCTGATAAAGAGAAGTGCTCCACTCCATACACTCAGGTGCAGTAGATACCTTTTCAGTACCGCAACTTTCACACTACCCTTTTCTACCAACTTTTTTAACCTTGACCAAATTCTATTCTTCAACCTCAAGAGCGCCTTTACTTCTGCCTGATGTGACTCGACTGTTTTCCTTGGAGGTTGATGCCTCTTCTATCGGTGCAGGAGCAGTCTTGTTTTAGAGGAATTCCAAAGGAAAAGCAGAGTCATGTGGATTCTTCTCCAAACTCATCTCTTCTGCTGAGTGCAACTACTCCATTGGAGACCGAAAATTATTTGCCGTAAAGTTGGCCTTGGAAGAGTGGAGACACCTGCTGGGGAGGCTAATCATCCTATCATTATGTTTACGGATCACAAAAATCTCACATATTTGTAATTTGCAAAGCGACTTAATCTTCGTCAAGCCAGATGGTCGCTGTTCTTCACCAGTTTTCATTTTCTTCTTTATTTCCGCCCGCAGACAAAAAAATTAAGGCTGATGCCCTGTCCCGGTCATTCGAGACAGACGATTCTGAAGAAAGTCCACAACACATAATTGACCCTTCCAGGATTATTTCAGTAAACCCTCTACAGATTAAGGATATCCCTCCTGGAAAAATCTTCGTTCGTCCTGCTGACCGGAAAATAATTCAACTGGAGACATATTTAAAAAACTGGCTGGGCACGCTGGTGTTCTTAACCAGTTCAGGACCGGGCTATTTTGCGCCTTCAGGACCAGACACGGTTTAGCCCTTTTTAGCACGCATTAGTTAAATGGCTATAACGTTTATATTTGTTGGGCTAACGACGTGATTTTTGCGAAGTTTTTTCCGTAGACAATGCAGGTTTCTTTTTTTATCATTTTTATACACACCTTTTTTGCTATTTTAGAATTTTTATTCATAAAGTTTGAAAATAATAGTAAAAAAATAAGCTTTTTTACGTTTCAGCTATTTTTTTTTTTGGTAATAACTTAGTTTTACCCTAAAATAGACCTTTTATTTGTAATCGTCATTGTTTACCGTAAATTTTATTATATTACATGTATATATTAGGGTAATTGGGTAATTGGGTCAGCGCTAGCGTTACAACCATGATTGGCGGGGGGAACGTTTTTTTTGGGGTGGGTATTTTATGTGTATTTATTATTTAATGTTTTTTTGCACTTTACTTTATTATTTTTTTATTACTGTGGTCTGTCCCTCAAAGGTCAAAAAAGACCTTTGGGAAACTTTATATATTTTTTTTCTTTCTTTTACACCATGTTTTTCCACAGCAGCCCCAGTTACAGGGGAAATAAGCCCTCTCATAGTGACGATTGTCACTAACTGGGCTGTGCTGGGTCTAGTAAGACCCAGCAGCAGTCTGTCAGTAACGGCACCTGGCGATCATGTGACCAGTCACATGATCACCGGGAGGAATAGAGACAGCGCCGCTGCTGCTGTCTCTATTACTATAAACAGCGTTCATTGAGCTCTGTGTAAAAAGACATCAGAGAAGACAGAAGCAGCTAAAGCTGCTTCTATCTTCTCCTCAGGGTCCCCGGCAGTCACTGACAGCCGGACACCCGACATTCAGCTGCCGGATCGCGCGGGCAGCAAGTTAAAACCCGAGCCGTAAAAAGTCTATGGTTCGGGTTTTAAGGACCCTGACCACTGGCCGTAAAAATACAGCCAGCGGTCGGGAACCAGTTAAGACTCGGGACATTATTACTCATCACTACTGGTGGCCGACGCTACCTAGGGATGTTGTGGACTATATTTCAACCTGTACGAACTGTGCCTTAAACAAATCTACCCATTCCAAACCTGCTGGTCTGCTCCAACCTCTGCCAGTGCCTGATGCCTCCTGGCAACACATTGCTATGGACTTTATTACAGACCTTCTTCCTTCGGCTGAATGTAGTACTGTCTTGGTAGTGGTGGACTTTTTATCCAAAACGGCACATTTCATTCCTTTGACTGTTCTCCATCTGCTCCTCATCTCACAATTCTGTTCATTCTACACATCCTTCGTCTACGTGGACTACCTCTCCATATTGTCTCGGCCTGGGGTGTACAGTTCACGTCCAAATTCTGGATAGCCCTGTGTAGTCTGGTGGATGTGAAGTTAGATTTCTCTTCTGCTTATCACCCACAGTCTAATGGTCAAGTGGAAAGGACCAATGAAATATTAGAAAATTACCTTCGTCATTTTGTTTCTGCCCAACTTGACAATTGGGTGCAGCTTCTGCCTTGTGTAGAATTCTATAGTAATAACCATAAAAGTGGGTCTACTGCTTCTTCTCCATTCTACATTGGGTACAGTCTGCATACACCAGTTCCTCTTCCTGTCCCAGTCATGACTCAAGTACAGGTAGCTAATTCTTCATTTGGGACTTTCCGTCACATCTGGAAGCAAACTAAGTCTGCGATCCTTCAGGCAGTTACATAGTTACATAGTACGTCTGAAAAAAGACAAAAAGTCCATCAAGTTCAACCAAGGGATGGGAAAAAGGAAGGAAAAAACTTCTACACATAGGAGCTAATATTTTTTTGTTCTAGGAAATTATCTAAGCTTTTTTTAAAGCCATCTACTGTCCCTGCTGTGACCAGCTCCTGCGGTGACTATTCCATAGATTCACAGTTCTCACAGTAATGAAGGCTTGTCGCTTCTGCAGGTTGAACCTTTTTTTCTCCAGACGGAGGGAGTGCCCCCTTGTTTTTTTAGGGGGTTTTACATAGAACAGGATTTCAGTTGATCGCATGATAAGGTACGCCGATAGAAAAATAAAAGTTCCTCCTCAGTTTTCTCCCAGAGTCAAGGTCTGGCTATCTTCAAAAAACATTAATCTCAAGATGCCTTCTCACAAATTCACTCCCAAGTTCCTCGGGCCTTTCGAGGTCTTGCAACGAATAAACCCTGTGTCCTATAAGCTTCGGCTGCCTCCTACTCTCAGGATTCCCAACTCGACCCATGTGTCCCTAAAGCCTGTGGTCCTGAACTGCTAAAACAAATCTCCTAGTTCTACAGTTGCTCCCAGCAGTTCTTCTGACATCTAGGAGGTGAAGGAAATCCTGGAATACAAGAGGGTAGGAGGAAAGACTATCTGTCTGGTGGACTGGAAAGGGTTTGGTCCTGAGGGAGGTCCTGGGAGACAGAAGAGAACACCAATACTCCAACTCTTATCAAGAAGTTCCTCCTACACTCTGGTCCTAAGAAGAGGGACTGTAAGGGAGGTACTGTTTTGCCCACAGTCGCTGACCGCCGGCACACTGTACTCACCGGCAGCCGCGACTGCAAGACACTGAAAGCTTGCCGGCGTCTCCCTCCCAGGAGACATCAGCACATGTGGCTGCACTGCTCTACTACCGCCACTAGGGTGCGTGCGCTCGCTCGTCCCCGGCCTTAAAGGGATAGCGTGCGCACCTGTAAATTGTTCCCTACCCAATCCCCAGCTCACCCTGGACTATAAAAAGGACTCTGCCCTCTTCCTCCTTGCCTGAGCATTGTTGGGTCTACCCATGTTCGTTATTGCAAATGGTCCCTTAGTTGTATCTTGTATCCTGTGTTCTCGTATCCTGTATCCAGTAATTGTGTTTGTTCCTGAGCGAAGTCTAGTGTTAGTGTCGAGTTCATCCTCTGTGCAACTTGTCATCTGCCACGCTACGTGTCATCTGCCACGCCAAGTGTTATCTGCCACGCCAAGCATCATCTACCACGCCAAGCATCATCTGCCATACCAAGTATCATCAGTGCCAAATGACTGCTACTCCTAGTGTCTGCTACACCACTTGTCTGACAAATCATCTATCCAGGTACTTTAGTTATTGACTATACTTCGGCCAGCTGTTACTCCACCATGGCGGAGCGGCCAAGTGGGTCCACATACCCCAGAGCCATGACATCGACCAAGTTTTCCAAGGGTTTAGAGTTGAAGAGCAGATTAGAAACAGGTTGGTAATATGCTACGCAGGATGGGTCAAGAGAAGATTTTTCAGTAATGGGGTTATAATGAAATTTTTAATAGAGGAGCGAAATATTTCAGAAGAAAGGGAGAGGTTAAATATTTTAGTCAGCTGGCTAGTGACAGGCGGGGAGAGAGACTGGATGAGGTGTGAGGAAATAGGATCACTAGGGCAAGTAGAAGGACGAGAAGAAGAGAGGAGCCTAGAGACTTCTTTTGTTATTGAATCAAATGCTGAAAGTGAGGAAGAGGGAGTGCGGAAGGGTAGGGGATAGATGTTACTCTATTATATATATCATCCTCTACTGGGAGGGTAGAGGATAGATCAGGGGCGTAGCTAGGAAAGACTGGGCCCCATAGCAAACTTTTGACTGGCCCCCCCCAGGTGCCACACACAACCCCCCTTATAGATAGTGCCCCCTGTAGATTGTGACATACGGCCCCTCTGTAGACAGTGCTATACAGCCCCCTGTAGACAGTCACACACCACTTGTAGATAGCGTCCCCCACCTCCCCCTTGTAGATATCACCATAAAGCCCCCCTGTATATAGCGCCACACAGCCCCCATCAGTAGATAGTGCCACACAGCCCCCCCCTTAGTAGATAGTGCCACACACAGACCTCTGTAGATTTCGCCACACACACAGCACCCTGTAGAAAGCGCCACAGCCCTCTCCCTTGTTAATAGTGCCATACAGATCCCCTAGTAAATAGTGCCACACAGCCCCCATTAGTAGTGCCACGCAGCCCCCACTTAGTAGTGCCACCAAGCGCCCCCTTAGTAGTGCCACACAGACCCTTGTATATAGTGCTACACAGCTCCCCCTTTTGAATAGCGCTACACAGCTCCCCCTTGTGTATAGTGCCACACAGCCCCCCCTGTATATAGTGACACACAGCCTCCCTAGTATATAGTGCCACCCTGCTCCCTCCTTGTATATAGTGCCAAAAAATCATACCAAAATCAAACCACCCATCAACTCGCTGCAGATCATACAGTGACTACATTACTGATTAGAGGCAGAATAAACATTTACTGTAAAGGATCTGCCAGACACAGCTTCTGTGTTGACGCCCGTGGTTAATCAGTCTGCACCTGCTCCTAGGTCTGATAGAGTGACTCGATCTGCTACCACTCAGGCTGGTAGGCTCAGGAGTGGGAGAACCTATCACAGCCTGGCCAGACGGTTCTAGCTCCCACCCTCGGTCTATTTATACCTTCATTTCCTGCTTGTCTTTGCCTGTGATTCTGTCCTGTTTCCTGGCTCTGCTGCTCCTGCTATTATTATTGACCTTGCTTCATTTTGACCCTGGCTTTACTGACTACGCTCCTGCTCTGCGTTTGGTACCTCGTACACTCCTGGTTTGACTCGGCTCGTTCACTATGCCTGTTGCTCACGGTGTTGCCTTGGGCAACTGCCCCATTTCCCTTAGCTTCTGTGTACCCTTGTCTGTTTGTCTGTTGTGCACATATTGAGCGTAGGGACCTTCACCCAGTTGTACGCCGTCGCCTAGGACGGGCCGTGCAAGTAGGCAGGGACTGAGTGGCGGGTAGATTAGGGCTCACCTGTCTGTCTCCCTACCCCGTCATTACATTTACATTAAGTGACTCACCGGTGACGTCTCAGGTTCTAGTTCTTTTTTTCTTTTCTTCCTCATCTAGTCCAGACCTCTATGATGACTTCTCCTGGCCACAACCCATTTCTGAAGTTTTCCGCTCAGATGTCTTCAGCTTCTCACTTTTAAAACATTTCTGCACCTATAAACGAAGATAAAATTCTCAACACCTCTAAATAGTGCCATACACTGCACCTCTATCTGTAATAGCACCATACACTGTGTCCCTGATTATAATAGTACCATACACTGTGTCCCACACACACTGTGCCTCCTGTAGATAGTTCCCCCATAGCCCCGCTGTATATAGTGACCCCCACAGTGCCTCTGTAGATAGTGCCCTACATAGAAGCCCCTGTAGATAGTGCCCCACAAACAGCTACCCCTGTAGATAGTGCCCACATATGAACTCCAGAGCTGCAAGGCAATAGCACCACTGAGCCACCGTGCTGCCCTACATATAGCTTCCCCTATAGTGCTCCACATATAGCCCACCTCTGTAGATAGTGCCTCACATATAGCTCCCGCTGTATGTAGTGTCCCACATATAGCCCACCGCTGTCGACAGTGCCCTACATATAGCCCCCTGTAGATAGTGCCCCACAGGTAACCCACCCCTGTATATAGTGTACCACATATAGCCCACCCCTATTATATAGTGCCCTACAAATAGCTCCCCCTATAGATAGTGCTCCATATATAGCCCACCCCTGTATATAGTGTCCCTGATATAGCTCCCCCTGTATATAGTGCTCCACATCCCCACATATAGACCCCACCCCTGTAGATAGAGCCCCCCTTTTGATAATGCCACTCACAGATTTATTATTAAAAAAAAGAAAACTTTATATACTCCCATGATCCCGTTCCCGCGCCGTTCAGTGCCAATGCAGACCTGCTCTCTTCTGTGCAGGTCTGCTGGGGCTGAACGACGCAAGCGGCGCCATGACGTAATCGCTAGCGTCATTGAAAGGTGCTGATTGGCAGGGCATCGACTTGCCCCATCAATAAGCGCCTTTCAACAATGGAAGCGGCGCGATAACGCAAAGTCATTTTGCCCTGCCAATCAGCGTCATTGTAAGGCGCTAATGCATGTATTTGTACCTGCGTGCTGTAGACGCAGGTACAATTACTGCAAGAGGGGGTGGCTGTCGCTAGCACCGGGGCCCCATCCGGTGCTAGCGACGCCACCGGGAATGAGAGGGCCCGTGCGCCCTGGCCCATAAATGTTAGAGGCAGGGCGGTGCGGGCCCCGTATTGGTGTCGCTACCGCTGTAGCAGCCATAACGGCTGCTTGCGGTAGTTACGCCGCTGGGTTAGATGTTACTATATTATATAGCACCCTCTCCTGTATATAACTATATATTAGAGAGAGGTTAAATATTTTAGTCAGCTGACTACTGACAGCCGGGAAGAGAGACTGGATGAGTTACGAGGGAATAGGATCACTATGGCAGGTAGGAGGACGAGAAGAGAGGAGCCTAGAGACTTCTATTATTGAGTCAAATGCTGAAAGTGAAAAAGAAGGGGTGCGGGAGGGTAGGGGATTGGTGTCACTAGGTGGCTGGGAGATAATATCACGCCGGATGTAGTCAATTTTAACTTTAAAACCTTAATGACCGTCAATACGTTTTTTCACGCAGTAGAAATAGTACAGCGATTACATGGAGTACAGTGGGGTCGGTCACATGACGAAGAGTCATATTGTCATCAAAGAAGACTATGTCCTCTGACAGCGCCATAAAAACCCATGAAAATCTCAGAATCAGCAGGACGCGGGACCGGAATGTATATTAGCGAGTGTACTCACATACTACAGTGAGTACACGGCTAATACTTTTTCGTCCCCACATAACCCCTTTAAGGTCTTAAATAGGCTGTCAATAAGGGGTTAAAATAAGTGTCCATGTCTTCAGCACTGAAATCTGTGTAAGGCCTCATGCACACGAATGGATTTTTTTCCTCCCGTAAATACTGGCGTAAATACGGGTCCTTTGTTACACGTATTCGACCCGTATTCAAGGACCAGTTTTCACTGCACTAATTGGCAGCCCCTTCTCTCTATCAGCACTAATAGAGAGAAGGGGCAGCCCTTTCGGGCAGAGTTTCCGCAGCGATTGAACGTGAAAGAAGTTGATACATACCCCGGCCGTTGTCTTGGTGACGCGTCCCTCTTTTGACATCCAGTCCGACCTCCCTGGATGACGCGGCAGTCCATGTGACTGCTGCAGCCTGTGATTGGCTGCAGCAGTCACATGGGATGAAACGTCATCTCGGGAGGCCGGACTGGAGGAAGAAGCAGGGAGTTCTGGGTGAGTTAACTTTTAATACTATTAACTCCAGCAATAGTCACTGTCCCGGGTCCTGAAAGAGTTACTGCCGATCAGTTAACTCTTTCAGCACCCTGGACAGTGACTATCCCCTGACGTCACCTAGCGACGCTCCCATAATTACGGGTGCACACGTAGCCACCCGTAGTTACGGGAGCCCCATAGACTTCTATGGGCCTGCCCATGCTGTAATTATGGCCTGAAATAGGACATGTTCCATATTTTTCAACGGCCCGGGCACCTCCCCGTATTCAAACGGGAAGGTACCCGTGGCCAATAGAAGTCTATGGGCCCGTAATTACTGCCTGTAATTGCGGCCCGTAATTACGGGCGTTTTTACGTTCGGGTGCATGAGGCCTAAGTCTGCACTTTAGAACTGAGTGAAAAGTATCAAAGAGTCGTTTTGGATTATTAGATAGTGTAGAGACAAGACAGGTGAAATAAGTCTGTTTGGCACGGTGAAGTGCAGAGTTTTAAAGGGAATGTGTCGCTAGAAATTTTTTTTTTTTTTTTTTAGTTAAACAGTTAGTATATTAGTGATTACACAATGTTCTAATTTTTTTTTATTTTTTCACAAGTCAGGAAATATTATAAATTAGATTCTAATTTATAACATTTCCATGTGCTGGTCACTAGAGGGAGCAATTCCCAAAATTGCAGCATTGGCATGTGGTAAAGCAACCTCATTGCTTTATGCTGCAAAATTGGAGAAGACACACTCGCTCTAGTGTCCTCAAACAATTCACCCTCCTTTATCCTGGCTAGTGACAGGAGAAAGGAGGGGGTTGAATGTTCAAACCTCCTACACTGTCTGCCGCCATTTTTTGAGCGAATGCACAGTGTAGTAGGCTTACATACAGTGGTAATCACACACGAATACACGAACATACACAGACATAACTTACCTGCTCCTGCCGCTGCCGCCGCTCCCTCCGCTCCTAGTCCTTGCTTCTGAACATATGTCCGGAAGCCGCGACCGGAAGTAGTCATCTTACTGTACGGCCGCGGCTTCCGGTCAACATGAAAATGGCGCCGTATGTAGCTCGGCTGAAGACCTTCCTTTTGGACTGTGTTCCCACTCAGATGTTACTTTCTGGCATAAAGCAGACGCACTAGCGTGAGGAACAGATTTTTTTTTTTTTCACTGGATGGCAGGAATATGGGGCACACTAGAGCCCATTTTAGAGGCATGGTTTATTGTTAGGGGCGGGGCTTAATATGTTGACGTCTTCCCTCTATTTTTTCCGTTATTTGGGAGCAGTGAGGGGAATTTTTGCCCTTCTTTTTTCTTTTGTATGTTGAATAATAAAGTTATATAAATATTTTTAAAAAGAAACAAAAAGCGATGTATTGCCTACAGTTGTGTAATACGTATTGTATAGTTACATATTATGTTCTTATACTACTATTAAGAATAAACTTATTGGACCTACAGCGTCTCATACAACTCAATGAACGCACGTACGTCTCGTGAGCACAGCGTATGACCTAAAACCTGACGTTCTACTAAGGGCGGAAGTGTAAAGAAGGAAGTGTAGAGTTGGGCGGAAGACGGAAGTTATTGACACCGGAAGTGCTGAGGAAAGTCTCTAGCCCTGTGTTGTAGTTGTCGGGCAGATAGAAATGGGGCTGTTCGGGAAAACACAGGAGAGGCCGCCGAAGGACTTGGTGAGTGAATGTAGAGCAGGGGGTTTACGGACATCTTATTACTTCTTACGTTATGTTATGAAGTGGTGCTGTATAAATTACTGAAATGTCATTGCGTGAACTACACACATATGTTACTATATAATTCCTGTATCAAACTTTATATCATATGTACATTTCTAACTGTACGATCACCCTCTCCTGTATATTATATATATATCACCCTCTCCTGTATATTATATATATATCACCCTCTCCTGTATATTATATATATATCACCCTCTCCTGTATATTATGTCACCCTCTCCTGTATATTATATATATATCACCCTCTCCTGTATATTATATACCACCCTCTCCTGTATATTATGTCACCCTCTCCTGTATATTATATATATATATCACCCTCTCCTGTATATTATATATATATATATCACCCTCTCCTGTATATTATATATATATATCACCCTCTCCTGTATATTATATATATATCACCCTCTCCTGTATATTATATACCACCCTCTCCTGTATATTATGTCACCCTCTCCTGTATATTATATATATATCACCCTCTCCTGTCTATTATATATATACCACCCTCTCCTGTATATTATGTCACCCTCTCCTGTATATTATATATATATCACCCTCTCCTGTCTATTATATATATATCACCCTCTCCTGTATAAAATGTCACCCTCTCCTGTATATTATATATATCACCCTCTCCTGTATATTATATATATCACCCTCTCCTGTATATTATATATATCACCCTCTCCTGTATATTATATATATCACCCTCTCCTGTATATTATATATATCACCCTCTCCTGTATATTATATATATAACCCTCTCCTGTATATTATATATATCACCCTCTCCTGTATATTATATATATCACCCTCTCCTGTATATTATATATATCACCCTCTCCTGTATATTATATATATCACCCTCTCCTGTATATTATATATATCACCCTCTCCTGTATATTATATATATCACCCTCTCCTGTATATTATATATATCACCCTCTCCTGTATATTATATATATCACCCTCTCCTGTATATTATATATATCACCCTCTCCTGTATATTATATATACCACCCTCTCCTGTATAAATGTCACCCTCTCCTGTATATTATATATATCACCCTCTCCTGTATATTATATATATCACCCTCTCCTGTATATTATATATATCACCCTCTCCTGTATATTATATATATCACCCTCTCCTGTATATTATATATCTATCACCCTCTCCTGTATATTATGTCACCCTCTCCTGTATATTATATATATATCACCCTCTCCTGTCTATTATATATATACCACCCTCTCCTGTATATTATGTCACCCTCTCCTGTATATTATATATATATCACCCTCTCCTGTCTATTATATATATATCACCCTCTCCTGTATAAAAGGTCACCCTCTCCTGTATATTATATATATCACCCTCTCCTGTATATTATATATATCACCCTCTCCTGTATATTATATATATCACCCTCTCCTGTATATTATATATATCACCCTCTCCTGTATATTATATATATCACCCTCTCCTGTATATTATATATATATCACCCTCTCCTGTATATTATATATATCACCCTCTCCTGTATATTATGTCACCCTCTCGTCTATTATATATATATATATATATATATATATCACCCTCTCCTGTATATTATATATATATCACCCTCTCCTGTATATTATGTCACCCTCTCCTGTATATTATATATATATATCACCCTCTCCTGTATATTATATATATCACCCTCTCCTGTATATTATGTCACCCTCTCCTGTATATTATATCACCCTCTCCTGTATATTATATCACCCTCTCCTGTATATTATATATATCACCCTCTCCTGTATATTATATATATCACCCTCTCCTGTATATTATATATATATCACCCTCTCCTGTATATTATATATATCACCCTCTCCTGTATATTATATATATCACCCTCTCCTGTATATTATATATATCACCCTCTCCTGTATATTATGTCACCCTCTCCTGTATATTATATATATATATATATATCACCCTCTCCTGTATATTATATATATATATATATATATCACCCTCTCCTGTATATTATGTCACCCTCTCCTGTATATTATATATATCACCCTCTCCTGTATATTATATATATCACCCTCTCCTGTATATTATATATATCACCCTCTCCTGTATATTATATATATCACCCTCTCCTGTATATTATATATATCACCCTCTCCTGTATATTATATATATATCACCCTCTCCTGTATATTATATATATATCACCCTCTCCTGTATATTATATATATATCACCCTCTCCTGTATATTATATATATATCACCCTCTCCTGTATATTATATACCACCCTCTCCTGTATATTATATATATATATCACCCTCTCCTGTCTATTATATATATCACCCTCTCCTGTATATTATATATATATCACCCTCTCCTGTATATTATATATATATCACCCTCTCCTGTATATTATATATATATCACCCTCTCCTGTATATTATATATATATATATCACCCTCTCCTGTATATTATATATATCACCCTCTCCTGTATATTATATATATATCACCCTCTCCTGTATATTATATATATCACCCTCTCCTGTATATTATATATATCACCCTCTCCTGTATATTATATATATATATCACCCTCTCCTGTATATTATATATATATGTCACCCTCTCCTGTCTATTATATATGTCACCCTCTCCTGTATATTATATATATCACCCTCTCCTGTATATTATGTCACCCTCTCCTGTATATTATATATATATCACCCTCTCCTGTCTATTATATATGTCACCCTCTCCTGTCTATTATATATATCACCCTCTCCTGTATATTATATATATCACCCTCTCCTGTATATTATATATATCACCCTCTCCTGTATATTATATATATCACCCTCTCCTGTATATTATATATATCACCCTCTCCTGTATATTATATATATATATCACCCCTCCTGTATATTATATATATCACCCTCTCCTGTATATTATGTCACCCTCTCGTCTATATATATATATATATATATCACCCTCTCCTGTATATTATATATATATCACCCTCTCCTGTATATTATGTCACCCTCTCCTGTATATTATATATATATATCACCCTCTCCTGTATATTATATATATCACCCTCTCCTGTATATTATGTCACCCTCTCCTGTATATTATATCACCCTCTCCTGTATATTATATCACCCTCTCCTGTATATTATATATCACCCTCTCCTGTATATTATATATATCACCCTCTCCTGTATATTATATATATATCACCCTCTCCTGTATATTATATATATCACCCTCTCCTGTATATTATATATATCACCCTCTCCTGTATATTATATATATATATATATATCACCCTCTCCTGTATATTATATATATATATATATCACCCTCTCCTGTATATTATGTCACCCTCTCCTGTATATTATATATATCACCCTCTCCTGTATATTATATATATCACCCTCTCCTGTATATTATATATATCACCCTCTCCTGTATATTATATATATATCACCCTCTCCTGTATATTATATATATATCACCCTCTCCTGTATATTATATATATATCACCCTCTCCTGTATATTATATACCACCCTCTCCTGTATATTATATATATATCACCCTCTCCTGTATATTATATATATATATATCACCCTCTCCTGTATATTATATATATCACCCTCTCCTGTATATTATATATATATCACCCTCTCCTGTATATTATATATATCACCCTCTCCTGTATATTATATATATCACCCTCTCCTGTATATTATATATATATATCACCCTCTCCTGTATATTATATATATATGTCACCCTCTCCTGTCTATTATATATGTCACCCTCTCCTGTATATTATATATATCACCCTCTCCTGTATATTATGTCACCCTCTCCTGTATATTATATATATATCACCCTCTCCTGTCTATTATATATGTCACCCTCTCCTGTATATTGTATATATATATCACCCTCTCCTGTATATTATATCACCCTCTCCTGTATATTATATATATATATATCACCCTCTCCTGTCTATTATATATATATATATATATGTCACCCTCTCCTGTATATTATATATGTCACCCTCTCCTGTATATTATATCACCCTCTCCTGTATATTATATACCACCCTCTCCTGTATATTATGTCACCCTCTCCTGTCTATTATATATATATATATATCACCCTCTCCTGTATATTATATATATCACCCTCTCCTGTATATTATGTCACCCTCTCCTGTATATTATATCACCCTCTCCTGTATATTATATATATCACCCTCTCCTGTATATTATATATATCACCCTCTCCTGTATATTATATATATCACCCTCTCCTGTATATTATATATATATATCACCCTCTCCTGTATATTATATATATATCACCCTCTCCTGTATATTATATATATATATCACCCTCTCCTGTATATTATATACCACCCTCTCCTGTATATTATATATATATATATCACCCTCTCCTGTATATTATATATATCACCCTCTCCTGTATATTATATATATCACCCTCTCCTGTATATTATATATATCACCCTCTCCTGTATATTATATCACCCTCTCCTGTATATTATATATATATATCACCCTCTCCTGTCTATTATATATATATATATATATATATGTCACCCTCTCCTGTATATTATATATGTCACCCTCTCCTGTTAATTATATCACCCTCTCCTGTATATTATATATATATATACCACCCTCTCCTGTATATATATATATATATATATATATGTCACCCTCTCCTGTATATTATATATGTCACCCTCTCCTGTATATTATATATATATATATATACCACCCTCTCCTGTATAAAATGTCACCCTCTCCTGTATATTATATATATATATGTCACTCTCTCCTGTATAAAATGTTACCCTCTCCTGTATATTATGTCACCCTCTCCTGTCTATTATATATATCACCCTCTCCTGTCTATTATGTCACCCTCTCCTGTCTATTATGTCACCCTCTCCTGTCTATTATGTCACCCTCTCTTGTCTATTATATATATATATCACCCTCTCCTGTATATTATATATGTATCACCCTCTCCTGTATATTATATATATCACCCTCTCCTGTATATTATATATGTCACCCTCTCCTGTATATTATATATGTCACCCTCTCCTGTATATTATATATGTCACCCTCTCCTGTATATTATATATATATATATATGTCACCCTCTCCTGTATAAAATGTTACCCTCTCCTGTATATTATGTCACCCTCTCTTGTCTATTATATATATCACCCTCTCCTGTCTATTATATATATCACCCTCTCCTGTCTATTATGTCACCCTCTCCTGTCTATTATGTCACCCTCTCCTGTATATTATGTCACCCTCTCTTGTCTATTATATATATATATCACCCTCTCCTGTATATTATATATG